>NW_026695229.1:6551433-6621064 GCF_021218885.2 Marmota monax
TCAGATCTCTTCCTCTTAAGCATTGTCCTACACTCCAGTGTTGGTCTTGGTAAGGTTAACCCAGGATAGGGCTAACCTTCCCCCAGTATATCAGGGTTCTCCAAAGACAAAACCAATATGATTTGTATATAAATAGATCAGAGGGTATTTATTATATAATTGGCTCATGTGAAGAAGTCCCATGATAAACTGTCTACAGGTTGGAGACCCCAGGATCTGGTAACCATGGCTCAGTATAAGTCCAAAGGCTTCAGAATCAGGGAACCCCAGAGTGTAACTCTTGGTTCAGGGCTGAAAGCCTGAGAAACTAGGAAGGGGTCCATTGGTGTTATGTTCAACGACCAGAGAACGTGGACTTAGAAAGTACAAAGCAGGAGATAAGCATGCCCCCACTCTCAGGGGAAGAATCCAATTAGCCTTTTGTGTGCACTCCAGGGTCCTGACTGATTGAATGTTACCCACCCACACTGAGAGCAGAACTTTCCCATTGAGTCCACCCAAAGTCACATGCTAACTTCCTCTGGAAACACCCTCACAGACACACTCGAAAGTCATGCTTTTCCAGGTTTTTAGCTGTTCCTTAATCTAATCAGGTCAACACAAAAGGGAATTATCCACTCAAGTTGGAGGCAGCCTTGTGCTTCCTGCAACACCCAAAACAATCTTCAGTGTCCTCCTTGCAATCCTTTTGCTAAATCCTGCTGCATTATTATGGCACACCATTCTGGAAGTAAATAACAACAAAAAAAAAAAGGATGATGGTGATTTCCCTGTATTCTTTACCATGGCTCATCCGCCTGCTCACCCCAGGCTTGACATCTGCAGACAAATAGGAGGGAGTAGAAATTCCAGGCCCCAGTGTGATGTTTGTTTAGGATTAACACCATTCCTGTTCACACTGCCAGCTCTATCACTGAATTCAACAGTCCAACAAAATTACCTTGTCCTTGACCCTGGCTCATCCCAGTAGTGAAAGAAAAGAGAAAGCAAAGAGTGTTAACGAGGACCAACACCATGTCATTTCACTCTTGGGACTTTGTTACAAAAAAAGAGAAGGAAAAGATATATATGTGTGCCAAATTGACATATGAATGTACCCACACATTGACATATGTGAAGATGTTGAATTCAGGTATCCAAAATTTAAAATTGGAAAAGGTGCATATATTTAGCAATAGTAAAAAATTATGTAATCAATCATATATGTAGAAAAAACAATGGCAGAATATACAGGATCATTAAATTATTTTTAAATAAGCAAAAGAAATGACCAAAAATTGTTACCAGGTACAAGTGGCCCATGCCTGTCATCTTAGTTACTTGGGAGGATGAAGCAGATCATGAAATTTGAAGCCAGCCTAGGGTAATTTAATGAGACCTTGTCTCAAAATAAAATTTTAAAAGGGGCTGGGGGTGTAATTTTGTGTTAGAGTGCTTACCTCACATGCCCAAGGCCCTGGGTTCAATCCCCAGTACCAAAGAGGGGGAATTTTATTGTTTAAGGGTTTATGTGCCATATACAAACCTTATGTATATTGATAAATATTTGAAAAGATTGTGTTAAACTGAAGATGTGTTTACTTAGGTACAAGAATTTGTGAAATTTTTTTCCATTTTAGAAATACTTAAATTATTGTTTTATAGTTTTTTATAGTATATTTGAAAGAGCAGGGCTTAGAGTGGAAGTCAGTGGTATGTGCAAGGCCCTGGGTTCAGTCCCCAGCACTGTAAAAACAACAAAAAAATTACAAAAGTAGATTTCTATCATAATATTCAATGAAGCTATTTACTTGTAAGTCAATTCTACTTAAGAGATAGCTCAGTGTTCTTTAAGCAGGTATCATAATTCTTATCTTTCCTAAAGAGAGAAACAACTCAGGGAAAGGAGAGAGATTGGGCAAGTTTATCCTACTTGGATTGTAGATTTTTATGAGTGTTGATGTGAACCCCAACCAGAAATATGAAACAGATATGGAGGTTCTTTGTTAACTAGTGGTGGGTATTGTTTGGCATACGTTTGAGTTCAGAGACTTCTTTTGAATTTCTGATGAAAGAAGTCTAAGAATTTGTCCTTATCAATAATACATATACCAAGGAAACAGTTTGCACACAATCCAGGTGGCTGTCATCTGGTCCATATCAGGATCCCCTTAAAGGATCTATAAGAACAAATTGACATTTACACAAAAGTCTTTCAAAAAATCCACCTGCCCGGTAGCAAACATGCATAAATGACTGTTTGGCAGTAAAGTTGGAAACACAGCCACCCATGGCCTTTGGGAGGTGGTGGAGATCAGGATGCCACTGAGCCACAGCTGCAGGGAAAGTGGGTTCCAAATGCAGACCTATACCAGGAGGTCAGGTGCCAACAAACACCGATTTCCATTCCCGTGTAACCTTTAACAATAAGATTCTCTTGTCTTTGCAGTCCACTGTCATGGATTGAAGAGAAAGGACCTGGTCTAAAACGAAACAGATATTTAAGCTTCCATTTCAAATCTGGGTCCCTGGAGAATGTGCCAAATGTAGGTGTCAATAAGAACATTTTCCTAAAAGATCAAAATATATTTGTCCAGAAACTCTTAGGCCAGTTCTCTGAGAAGGAACTGGCAGCTGAAAAGAAGCGCATCCTGCACTGCCTGTCTCTTGCAGAAGAAATCCAGAAATACTGCCTTCCAAAGAAGTGAGGAGGAAGTGACCCAGGGCTCTTGGATTGGATCAGAGTTTGATGTTTATCAAGAATTGACCTTTATTATTATAATTAAACATTAGCTAAACAGGATTATCTTACTGTAGTAGTTGCTTTGGGGTGATATTTTGGATTGGGACTATGCAGTTTGGATGAGGAAAGAACTTACCTTGGTTGAGCTGAGCCAAATGCTCTGTATGCTGTTTTCATTTACTCCTCCCCACAGCCCTATGAGAAGGGCGTGGGCATGCCTCTCATTAATGAACCAGAAAACCTTGTTTGAAGTCAACCAGATAGTAAATAGCAAAACTGGACTTTTAAGCCTACCTGTGATCTGAACCACTACCAAATGCTGCCTTAAACTCTTTCCTGCATTAAAGATTTTTATTGTCCTCCATAAGCATTCACTGGGTGACTCTGTTGGATGCTTGAGAATTCTAAAATATAGCCATTGCATTCATCAACTCACAGTGTCAAAAGGGAACCAGCCACACAAACAGGTCATTATGACACAGTGGTATCAGTAAAAGATATGCACAGTGGACCCAGAGAAGCATTCAGATTTCCAAAAATGTTCTTGCTGACAAATGGCTCAGCTGGGGCAAAGGACATTCCTGGTGGAGGGTTGGCCTAAGCAAAGGAATGGGAGCAAGAAGCAGCCTGGAGAGCCCCCAGGAACAGTGTTGCTGGAACATAAGGGTCTTGAAGAGGGAAATCTGATTGGAGGGAACCTGTAAAGCAAATGTAAGACCTGGGGTTTCATTTGTTAGCACAAATGCACTGAAGATGTCATTTAATAGAGGAGTGGAATCACTGGTTTCAGTTGAAGTAAGATGGCGGTATGGAGGAGGTAAGATTGAGATAAAGAAGAGGCATCAAGTTGCATCCACAACTTGTGTGCAACCTTGGCTGCTCATGTCAGGTCAGGCTCTGCTGCTTTTTCATTTCATTGTTGATCCTGTTCCGTTTTCTCTGAAACTCATATCCACTCCCCACTGGCCATCGTGACGTTAAACCAGTTTAGGAGCTATGAGGGCAGTGATGGAGTCCAGCTCTATTTGCTACTCTGCTTTTATTCCATCACCATAGTCCTTCAAGGTAAAGCAGTCAAATGTATTAATTTGTGATTTTAAAGGTCCTTAAAGTTATTATCATATGCAAAAGGTTTGTAATAAATATTGATCAGTTGGTTCTTTTGTTTTATTGCCCACATCAAATGTCCCAAGAGGGGAGGGATAGTGTGTGTCTGATACCCTGTGTAGCATCTAGCATGAGGTAAATATCAAACATATTTGATCATTAAAATGCAATGAATCCACCTTTCCCATTTGACTTTGGTAATTCTGCTATCTCAAAAAAAAAAAAAATAGTGACCTTATTTGATATTGGGAGTAGGTGTCAAAACAAGAGCTAGACAGAGATTAACATAGTGAAAACAGATTTAATACAGGCATTATTACAATAGGGAATGTGAACTCAAGTCTAAAACTTGGCTCAATTTCACATACAGCATGGGTCAGTGCTGTTTTCATAGCCCATAAGCAGGATAGGGGCCATTGGGTAGAAAATTAAAAAGAATGATCATGACTAAGGGGAATTCTAGCTAAGCCACATTGACAGAATTGTAACTGAAGGCAGGCTGGGTGACTGGGGTGACTTGATTCCAGTGGTGGTAGAGGAGAAATTTGATCAGATGTTGAGTGGTCAGACACCAAGAGTGGGGACTCTTACCAAGTAATTTAGTAGGAACTTTGCTGAACCTGGGCCATGGCAAGATAGAGAAGTCCCAAGGCTCAGGATACCTGAAAAGAGAGTTCAGAGGAGCCTGACTAAAGTCTGGTAGCAGAGAGTCTGTCATGGGCCACGTGAATACTAATTGGGATTGATGACTACTTATCATTGCTTTGGTCAGAAGATTCAAAGTAAAACATCCATTTATTTTACTCATTGATGAGAACTGCAGAGGCAGAAGAAAGAAGAAATGGAAGAAAACAACCCAAATGATGGAGAAACAGCCTTACTTTGCTCTTTACAATTCCCTAAGTATTCTGTGAGGTTGCTGGGCCAGTCCTGCCTAGTAACCACGCCTGGCTCTATGCTACTGCAGTATTTCCCAAGTACTCTTTCTTCAGAAGGTGACACCCCATCCCCATCATAATTTCTCTCCCAGAGTGTCAAGAAAAAATACAAGTGCCCATTTTCTCAATTCAATGTAAAGAAAAAACCTTTTGTCTTACTTTATACTACCCATAAGTACTGGGGGCTCTCTAGGAGGGCCTGATGTCTCCAGGTGGGAGTCACTGCAGTAGTGCCCTTGACTCCCTCTGTCCCTTGGACCCTCTCTCTATGACAGGAGTGTCCTGCTTGTAAAGATATGAAAAGAAGTTATCCCATGAAACCCAGCACCTTTTCTCTCTGAACTGACATCTTTAAGATACATGAGAGTTCTCCACTTGTTTATGTGGTTTGTGACCAGGACATATTGACCACGGGTGTAACTGACAGCTGCAATAAAGTTGCTGAGCTGGGGTTGTGGCTCAGTGATAGAGCGCCCCTCTCACCTGTTTGAGGCACTGGGTTCCATCCTCAGCACCACATAAAAATAAATAAATACAATAAAGGTATTGTGTCCATCTACAACTAAAAAAAAAAAAAAAAAAAAAGAATAAAGTTGCTGATTCCTCAAAGGCAGGGCAGATTAGCAAACGTATTAAGCATTCCTCAGTCAGCTTTATATTAAAATTAAATCTTTAAGATTGTACCTCTTTCTTTTTACCTTAATTGTTCCCCAAAATTGGAGAGTATTCTTTGTGGGACCCTGAGAATCCTGATAAGAAATCAGATTAAGGGGCCAGGGTTGTGGCTCAGTGGTAGAGCACTTGCCAAGCATGGGGCACTGGGTTCAATCCCAGCACCACATAAAAAATATAAATAAACAAAATAAAGGTATTGTGTCCATATACAACTAAAAAGAGTATATTTTAAAAATCAGATTAAAGAAAAGAGAGAAGATACATTAGCTAGTGACACTAGAGCACATCATAAGGCTGATTTTTGGAAAACCCTTTGATAAACTTGCCCAGTGGTTGTGACACTAGAGAAGGGTAGGGAACAAGAGGCCCAAGAGAGCTGAACCTTTGATTCTGGAAGTGTGGGATGCTGACTACACTTTAATTTGGCATTGGTGAGGTAAGGATGCTATCAGCAATGGAAATTCTCAGGCCTATCTCAGACTTACTTAATCAGAATCTGCATTTTAATAGGATCTTATGGTGACTGTGTGCACATCAAAGTCTCTTGAAGCTTATAGACTAGTAAGGAATTTTTATTAAATAAATAATGATACTTATTAAATAATAAATACCCAAGCATAGTGGTGAAAAGGGCTATAAAGATTTTAAACATGTATGGCATTTCAAGCTACTTAGTAGGCGGAGGCAGGAGGATTGCATGTTGGAGGCCAGCCTCAGCAACTCAGTGAGATGGTCTCAGAACAAAAAATTGGAAAAACTAGGGGTGTATCTCAGTGATTAGAGCACCCTTGATTCAATTCCCAATCCCAGTATTTAAAAACAAACAAACAAACAAGAACAACAACAAAAACACACCTTACCCTAGGGAGAGGATAAGTTGGACAAGGAGTCAGGAAGGATTCCCTAAAGAATGTGAAATACGCTGAAACTTGAAGGTTGAGGAATTGTCTCAGCACATAGAGATGGACAAGGTACTGAGTAAACATTCCCTGCAGAAGGAACAGTCTATACCAAGCCCTTTTAATGGCCAGATACAAGGCCAGCAACTACCCCTGGAGGTAACACAGAAACTCAGTTCCTTTGGTGGATTCTAGTTGACTATTTTTATTTTTTGGTACTGGGGAATTAAACCCAGGGTCACTTAACCACTGAGCCACATCTCCAGGCCCCCTTTTATGTTTTATTTTGAGATAAGTTCTCACTAAATTGCTGTCCTTAGGGCCTTGCTAAATTGCTGAGGTTGGTCTTGAATTTGCATTTCTCCTACCACAGCCTTCTGAGTGGCTGAGATTACAGGAGTTTCCCTATTTTGGTGTTCAGCTTGTAAAAGGACTTGTCAGAACAAACCATGTCATCAAAATTGAAGTAATGTGCATTGAAAATAAGCTTGATCATGGGCATATGCAGAATTTCCAATGTATTTTTAAGTACAAATAAAACTATAATGTAGAATTTTTAATCTTAGGTTTCTTGAATATAAAGAGATGAATTATTCCAATTATTGTCAGTCCTTTTTTATGTTTTTTTAAAAATATAGTTCAGAGCATGGAAACTGAAGTGTTGACCCCTGTCTCTAGAATCTAAGTTCCTCTGAAGCCATAGGGACTTGCCTGGGATTAAATATATATCTTATATAACTTGGCTATTCATTTTTATGTTTGATTTTTAGATTCATGTATACATTAACAGTTCATGTGGTTATTATTTGGTCATTTAGGGTAGTGAGAATAAAGTTAGCTGTGAATGAAGCAAAGTTGTAAAGAGATAAGTGTGGTAAGTTTTAAAAATAAATAAGCTCAAACAAAATAGAAGGTATTGAAGCTCATCTCATGTTCAGTAGTCTTCCAGCCTCTCAGATGCCTAATAGTTCATATATCAGGATAACAAGTAACAAAGATAGTTGAAATAAGAGAACTTGTCCATTGGTCTTTCATCTAAAAGCAGTGAGTTACATCACGCCTTCCAACTGTGTTTCTAACATTACAATATTTGTATGATATTGAAACCTGTACTCATATATTGTGTAAATAATATGAAACTGTATATTTTTCAAAGACTTTTTTAAACTTTGGGAAATCTTCTTTTGTTAAGATGTTAAAGGAATAAAAGCTGGAAAAAAAATAAAACTGTACCTTCAAAAAAGAATGTGGACACAATACCTTTTATTTATTTTTATGTGGTGCTGAGGATTAAACCCAGTGCCTCACACATGCTATGTGAGCACTCTACCACTGAGCCACAACCCCAGCCCATAAGGTATCTTTTGGATAGTAAGAAGGAAACTTAAGTTCAGGGAACTGAACTTATGGTCAATTTGGGGGTATAGATCCAATCCGGAAATAAATAGAAGCACAAACCCAGAGCCAAATTGCTCAAGGACAGCCAGGGCCACAAATGGGGAGAGGATGGGACATTTGGATAAACTGTGGTATGGGACAGAAGAAAGTAAAATAATTAAAGAAAAAGTGAAAGTATCAGAGACTCTGTGAGAAAGATTAACAAGAAGTTGGGTGCATTGGGGCACACCTATAGTCCCAGGTAATCAGGAGGCCTAGGACCAAAGATTGATGGGGCCCACAGATTCAGTGACGGAATGTAACCAATTCACTGTTGGTCACTGTGACATAATACATGAGAAAAACAACTTAAAGGAGGGAAGATTTATTTTGGCTCATGGTTTCAGAGGTTTTAGTCCATAGGCAGGTGGCATGAATGGTATGAGCCTGAGATGAGGCAGAACATCATGGCAGAAGCCAGAGCTGAACAAAGATGTTCACCTCATAGAAATCTGGAAGCAGAGACATACAGAAAGGGACTGAAGACAAAATAAACCCCTCAAAGGCACTCCCCCAGTGAAACACCACTTTCAACCAAGTCTCACCTCCTAAAGTTTCTACCACCTCCAAATAGTGCCACCAGCTAGGGACCAAGCTTTCAACACACAAGCCTCTGGTGGATATTCCAGACCCAAACTATAACACCCATGTATACTATGGTCACATAGCAAGACTTGGTCTGCACAGACGTCACAACTATTTCTCTTGGCTTGGGGTCATTTCTCTGGTATTCCTCATACTCTCATCTGAAAGAGTGATGTCATGTGGGAAAGTAACAGGATCCTTCTATGTCATGGAAGAATTTGGAGAAAACTGATGTGAACTCTCCTCCACATGTTTAGTAGAATTGACCAGTAACATTTCTGGATGAGAGTTTTTCTTGCTGTGCAGTTGTTTTATTATTATTGCACTCACATCAATTCCCAAGTGTGTTCAGATTATTTTCTTGAGTTAGTTTTGGTAGTTTGTTTCTAGTAATTGGTCCATCCATGTGAATTATCTGACATACTGGCATATCTTTGTTCATTTTATTTTTCTAAAAACAGTCTTCTTTATCTTTTTATTGGTACATTATAATACTTAATTGTGGGATTGTTACATATTCATATATGCACATAATTTGATCTGTCTCATTACCCAGCACCTGCCCTTTCCCTCTCCTTCTCCCTCCCCATGATTTCCTTCCTCTATTCTACCACTTTCCTTTCTATAATTTTAAAAATTAGTACAAGTATACATGAAAGTGGGATTCATATGGACATAGCATAATTTGTTCCATTTATTGTTATATATTCATACATACACATAATTTGATATAATTACCCCCATATCTTTCATTGCCCTCCCCCTTGATGTCCTTCCTCTACTTTATTGGTCTCCCTTCTATTTTTGTAGTGACCTTTTTTATTCCTTTTTTCCCTCTAGCTTCCATATATGAGAGAAAATATTTGACATTTGACTTTTGACTTTCTGAAGCTAGCTTATTTCACTTAGCATGATGTTCTCTAGTCCCATCTATTTACCAGAAAATGACATGATTCATTGTTCTCTATGGCTGAGTGAAACTTTATAGTATGTATTGTGTGTGTATATATGTGTGTGTACCACAATGTATATATGTGTATGCATTCATCTGTTCATCATCACCTACGCTGGTTCCACAACTTGGTTATTGTAAGTTGTGCTGCTATAAACATAGGTGTGTATGTATCAATATGGTAAGCTTATTTCTTTATCTATTTTTTGATACAGGGGATTGAATCCAGGGGCACTTAACCACTGAATCACATCCCCAGTCCTTTTTGGGTTTTATTTAGAGACAAGATCTCGTTGAGTTGCTAAGGGCCTTGATAAATTGCTGAGGCTGACATCGAACGTGTTATACTCCTGCTACAGCTTCCCGAGCTGCTGGGATTACAAGCATGTGCCATCTTGCCCAGCTCTATTTTAGTTCTTTTGAATAAATACCAAGTAGTGGAATATCTGGATCACATGGTGGTTCCATTCTTAGTCTTTTGAGGAATCCATACCGATTTCCATAGTGATTGTACTAATTTTCAGTCCCACCAACAATGTAACAGTTTACGTTTTCCCCTGAATCCTTACCAGCATTTATTGTTCTTCATATTCTTGATGATTGCACTGTAATTGGAGTGAGATGCATTTCCCTGATTAGTAAGGGTGTTGAACATTTTTTCTTATATTCATTGACCTTTTGTATTTCCAAGAGAATTGTTTAGTTCATTTGCCATTTTTTTAAACTGGGTTATTGTGGTTTGTTGATGTTTTTTGAGTTCATCATATATTCTGGATATTAATCAACTGTCAGAATTGTAGCTAAAAAAAATTTTCTCCCATTCTATGGAGGCTCTCCACACTCTTTTTTCCTTTGCTATACAGAGGCTTTTTAGTTTGATGCTATCAAACTTATTGATTCTTGGCTTTATTTCTTGAACTTTAGGTGTCTTTTGAGGAAGTTGATGCCTACACACACATATTGGAGTGTTAACACTCCAACACATTTTCTTGTAGCAGTTGCAGTGATTCTGGTCTTTGATCTTCTGGTTAACTTTTGTGCAGGTTAAGAGATAGGGATCAACTTTCATTCTTCTATCTATGGATAACCAGTTTTCCTAGCATCCTTTTTTTTTGGGGGGGGGGACCAGGGATTGAACTCAGGAGCACACGACAACTGAGCCACATCCCCTATTTTGTATTTAATTTAGAGATAGGGTCTCCCTGAGTTGCTTAGTGCCCTGATTTTGCTGAGGGTGGCTTTGAACTCACAATCCTCCTGCCTCAGCCTTCTGAGCCTCTGGGATTACAGATGTGTACCACTGTGCTTGGCCCAAGATTAGTTTTTGAAAAGACTTATCTTTTCCCTATGATATGTTTGAGCAACTTTGTCAAGCATCTATATTGATTTGTCTTTTCTTCTATTGTGTTCCATTTGTTTCCATGTCTGTTTTTATGGCCAATATCATTGTATTTGAATTGTGACATCTCCAGCATTGCTCTTACTGCTCTGAATTGCTTTTTGTTATTCTGAATATTTTATTCTTACATATAAATTTTAGGGCTGTTTCTTCTTGTTCTGTGAAGAATGCCATTGGTATTCTGATGGGGCCTGCATTGAATCTGCAGATGGCTTTTGGTAATATGACAATTTTAACAATATTAATTCTTGCCTATCCAAGAATGTGGAAGGTCTTTCTAACTTCTAGTGTGTTATTTTTTTATTTTTTATTTTTTTAGTTATCAATGGATCTTTATTTTATTTATTTATTTACATGTGGTGCTAAGAGTCAAACTCAGTGCCTCACACATGCAAGGCAAGTGCTGTACCACTAAGCCACAACCCCAGCCCCTAATGTGTTCTTTGATTTCTTTCTTGAGTTTTATATAAAGTTCATTGTAAAGGTCTTTCATCTCCTTGGTTTGATTCATTCATATTTGGTGGGGGGTTTGCTATTTTGAATGGAATTATTTTCCTAATTTCTTTTTCAGTAAGTTCATTATTACTGTAAAAAATATTAATTTTTGTATGTTGATCAACCTTATATCCTGTTATATTGATGAATTTATCTGCTCTAGAACTCTTCTGGTGGAATTTTTTGGATCTTCTAAATATAGGACCATATGATTTGCAAATAGTGATAATTTGACTTCTTTTCCAATTCTATTCATTTAATTTTCTTCTCTTGCCTGATTACTCTGGCTAGAATTTAAAATACTATATTGAATAGGAGTGGTGAGAGTGAACATCCTTGTCTTGTTCCTGATTTTAGAGGAAGTGCTTTCAGATTGTCCCTATTCGGTAGGAAATGCTGCCTTTGGGTTTGTAATGTATATAGTCTTTATAATGTTGAGGTCAGTTCCTTCTATCTGGTTTCTTCAGTATTTTAAACATGAATGGATGCTGAATTTTATTGAAGGCTTCCTATGTGTCTATTGACATGATTGGGATTTTATCCTTATTTACGTGATGAGTTACATTTATTGATTTGTGTGTGTTAAACCAACCTTTCATCCCTGGGATGAAACCACCTTGATATGGTGTATAATGTCTTTTTAAATGTGTATTGCTAATATTTTATTAAGAATTTACCTCCTTTTTCATCTGTTTTTGTTGATTTGGGTCTTCCTATTGGTTAATTTGGGTAAGGTATTATCAATCTCATTTGTCTTTTCAAAGAACAAACTCTGTTACATTGGTCTTTTGTATTGATTTTTATTCTCTATTCCACTAATTTTGGATCTGATCATAATTATTTCATATCTTCAACTGGTTTTGGAATTCGTTTTTTTGTTTTTTGTTTTTTGTTTTTGTTTTTTTTTTTTAGTTTTCAGCAGACACAACATCTTTGTTTGTATGTGGTGCTGAGGATCAAACCCGGGCCACACGCATGCCAGGTGAGCACACTACCGCTTGAGCCACATCTCCAGCCCCTGTAATCATTTTTTAAATGAAGGCACTTGATGCTATAAACTTGCCTCTTAAAACCACCTTGGGGGCCCAGAGATTTTACTACATTGTACACTATTCTTACATAATTCCAAAAGTTTTGAAATTTCTCCCCTCATTTCTTCTATGATCCATTAATCATTCAAAACTGTATTATTCAAGGGCTGTAGCTCAGTGGTAGAGCACTTGTGTGAGGCTGGGTTCCATTCTCAGCACTACATAAATATAAAGATATTGTGTTCATCTACAACTAAAACAATAATTTTAAAAAACCATATTGTTCAATCTCCAGTGTATTTAGGTGGTTTCCATAATTTTTTCTTGCTGTAAACTTCTAATGCCATTCTTTTATCATCTGACAAGATGTAAGGGATTTTTGTGTTTACTAAGACTTGCTTTGTGACCTAAAACATGGTCTTTTTTGGAGAAGGTTCCATGAGCAGCTTAGAAGAAAGTAAACATAGTGATTGTTGGACAAAGTATTTTGTACATGTCCATTTTATTATAGTATTTTCTAGATCTGAAGTATCTGTTGATTTTATGATGATGAGAATTGAAATTCCACAGTATTACTGTGTTTGGGTTTTTCAGAGTCTTTATGTCAAGCAGTGTTTGCTTATATAATTAGATGCTTTAATGATTGGGGCATAAACATCTATTATCATTAAATTTCCTTATTAGATTATGCCCCTTACTAGTATGAAGTGACTTTTGTCTCTTCTGGTTAATTTTTGCTTGACATCTGCTATTTGAATGAGAGTAGTTAGTTCTGCTTGCTTGGGGACTCCATTTGCATAGAATGTCCTCTTATATCTTTTCACTGTCAGTGTGTATATGTCTTCATTTATAAGAGGAGCCTCTTGAACCAGGTGTGGTAGTGCGTGCCTGTAATCCTAGTGACTCAGGAGGCTGAGGCAGAAAGGTCATGAATTCAAAGCAAGCCTTAGCAATATAAAGGCCTTGAGAAACTTAGTGAGACCCTGTCTCAAAAGGGCTGGGGGTGTTGCTCAGTGGTTAAGTGTTCAATCTCTGGTACAAAAAAAAAAAAAAAGATGAGCCTCTTGCACACACCATATAGTTGGGTCTTGTTTTTTAATCTACTCCACTCTGCCAGTCTTATTTAATTGGAGAGTTGAGACCATTAATATTCAGAGTTATTATGGAAATATATTTATTAATTCATGCCATTTTGATTTGTTTCATATATTGAATTCAGACTTAATTCTTAATTGCTTAACTGTTCTTCTAGTGAGTTTCATCTATTTGTGATCTCTGGGTAGTTTTTGTTTTCTTTCTGTCCACTATCACCACTACCACCCTGTCATCTGTATGTAGTATTTCTGTAAGTATTTTCTGTAGTGCTGCCATAGTAGTCATGCACATTTTTTAGAATTTATTTATTTATTTGATACCAGGGAACCCAGAGGCATTCAACCACTGAGCCACATTCCCAGCCTTCTTTTCTTCTCCTTCTCCTTCTTCTTCATTGCTTAGGGCCTCGCTGAATTGTGAGGCTGGCTTTGAAGTTGCAATCCTCCTGCCTTAGCCTCCCAAGCCACTGGGACTACAGACATGTACCTAGCATGAACTCTTTTACTTGATATGTATCTTGGAAAGTTTTTATTTCTGATTCAATTCTCAAGGATAGCTTTGCTGGATATAGCAATCTTAGCTGACAATTATTTTGTTCTGGGCTTGGAATATCTTGTTACAGGCCCTAATGGATTTTAGAGTCTGTTTAAAAACTAGAGGTTTTCCTTATTGGTTTAGCTCTATATGTGACCTAATATTTTTCTCTTGAAGCTTTTCTGATTCTATGCTTATTCTTTTTGCATCTTAATTATAAAGTGTCTTAGAGAATGTCTTATTTAATCTTATTTATTTGGTGTTCTGTGTGCATCCTGTTTGTGGATATCCATCTCATTCCTAAGGTTTGGACACTTTTCTTCTATTATTTCACTGAAAATATTATTCATGCCATTGGCCTGTATCTTGATGCCCTCTTCAATTCTAATGACTTACATTTGGTCTCCTAATGTTTTCCCAAAGCTTTTCTGTATTCTGAGCATGGTTTTAGTTTTGGTTTTCTTTACTACTGACTGAGTGTCCAAGCTCATATACTCTGTCTTCATGCCTGAACTTGTTTTCTACATAGTTGAATCTATTGAATTTTTAAAGATTCTGGGGATTGAACCCAGGAATGCTGAGCCACATCATCATGTCTTTTTTAAAAGACAGTGTCTCACTAAGTTACTTAAGAGACCAAGTTGCTGAGGCTGGCCTTGCACTTGTGATACTCCTGCCTCAGCCTCCCAAGTCACTGGGACTATAGGCATGTGCCACCATGCCCAGCTAATCTATTGAATTTTTAACAGAAAAATCCATCTTGAGTTTTTAATTTATTGCTTTTTTTATTTTCAGGAGTTTTCTTTTTAATATTGATATCTCTTTATTGAAATGATCTTGCACATCCTGTATTTTCTCCCTTATTTCATTCCTTAAATCTTCTTTTACTTCATTAATCATTTTAATAATGAACTTTTTGTAGTCCTTCTCTGGAACTTTATCCCCTTCAATATCTGTGGGTTCAGTTATTGGAGGCTGTAAATTTTTTGAAGTGTCTTGTTGGCCTGTTTCCTAATGGTTTCAGAAGTTCTAGATTTAAACATCTGTTGAGATGAATGCCTCTTCCTGTGGGATCCTTTCCTGTGCTGGAAGTATATCTTATCTTCAACACATCTGGTGAGATGTGATCCAATTTTTAACAACCCTCAATGCTTCTTTGAAAGGACAGAGTAAACCATATATCAACATACTCTGTGAATGTAATCACTAATGATATCTATAACTATTAATCTAGGAGGAACATAGGTGAGGATTAGCATAGAACTAGCTGAAAATGTACACATTAATAACTGTGTACCAAACTGAATTTGAAGATGGATAAAAAGAAAGAAGAGAAAAAGAAGAAAGAAAAAGGGTGAATAATGGAAGGAAAACAGGTTAAAATGGGGGTGAATAAAGTGGGTGAGGAAGAGGGGCTGAAATGGGAAATGATGACTGTGTACTGGAGGAAATGAGTATGTTTATATCAATCTGTTAATGCAATAATTTTCATACAGAAGTTCAGATTAGTTCTTCCTGAAGTTTATGAAATAGGATTTTGCATCTGGTGTTTCAATTATTGAAATTACCAAGTGTGAGGAAGTCTCAAATATGCAAATATCATACCCGTAATATCTTTTGGCTCTGACCCAAATTGCCTAAACTTGTCATGTAAGTGTGTCTGCTGAATCCAGACCCCTCCTTGCCTGGAGTTGGGGATGGGAAGGACAAGTTTCACTCTCAAAATAGCTTTGTTGTTGTGTCTGGGGTGAAAGTTTATGTGTGAAATGGAAGCTGGCCAATTTCAACTTCTCCACCTGTAGACTGATCTGAATTAAACTATACCCCTCACTCCAAGAATCCCTGTCCTTGTGTTGAGGAAATGTGTGTGGAACACCATTCTATATTCCAGCCTCTTCTGAGGATAGGGGAGATGGGACATTCCACCTGGCCATGATCTGTGCTGCCCCAACCAACAGCCACACTCTTTATCCCAAAGATGAAACTGTCAAATGTATATGCCCTTTGTTATTCACTTTGCAGACTAATCAACTGGTCTTTGTTTCTCCTTAGATCGAGTCCCAGTCTCTGTCCCATCCTTAGACTTGCTCTCAGTTTGGTCACCCACTAATCCAGTGAAGTGTAGAGCCAAGTGGCTCTTTGGTCCTTGATATTCAAAAAGCACGTATACCAAATATAGGACAAAAAGAAAAAGGAGCAAAAACAACAAGAGCGATTTCTGAAAATAATGGTAAACTACAAGAGTTCCTAGTCTGCTGACTCAGGAAATTTGAGTCCCTTTGAGCTGTTGATGCTTCCCCACTGAACTTCCTCAACTAGGGAGGCTCAATTCAGCTCTGCTAAAGAAGTGCCCAGTTTTCATTCCAGCCAGAGTTCTAGGACTTTCTCATGTCCAGGTCACAGCTCAACTTTTCTGAATTTGTTCTCTGCTCTAACTGTGAATATGTTAGTAATGTTTTAAGAAAAGCCTGGTGGGAGAATAGTTTTCAGTTTTTTAGAGTAGTGCTTCCCCTCCCCTCACTGGGTAACAGTATGCCTGACAGTGCCATTAACTTTGCCTTTCTTCATTTTATTTCTACTCGAGAAACCAGTATTTTTCATTTGCTATCACAGAATTTCATTTCAACTCACAGAATTGCTGCTCTGCTTTCCCCCATGATTCCCTAGGTTTGTTGTTGCAGAACAGGTTTAATTCACTCTTTGGGAGCTGCTACAACATGGACTTCTCTGAGTCACCATTTCAGCATTCTTCTACTTTTGAAAGGCCAGTACAAAAATGAAAAAGTTAGTCTGCTGTTTTTTTTGTCTTTTCTGTTACTAAAGCTAAAATTTGTCACTTTTCTTTCTTTTATAAGCTTCCTTTTAGTTTTCTCCTCATTTCTATGATCTATTTCATTGTTTGCTCCTGTAAACATTTGTCTCCTTCCTTCTGCTCATTTTACTCTTTGCTCTTCTCTAGTATACTCTATATTCTTCCTTCCTGCTCCTCTTCTTCCTTCTCCAACTCTATGTCTATAAACTCCTTGCTAAATACTGCTTTTGTTGACATCTATTAATTTTGAACATTGTTTTCCTTTTTTATTCACTTCAATGTATTCTCTACTGTCTCCTTAGCTTGCTGTAACTATTGGTAATTTTGGAGTTCATTTCCAGAATTCCCAAACATCTGTATCTGCCGCAGTCTGGCTGGGCACAATCAGGAGCCACTTGTCAAAAGAAACTAACTTTATTTTTAGAACCACACACGCCAAACAAAACAGCCTCTCAGGAAAAACCCTCAGAGCCTCAACTGCCACCACCGGCTTTCCACACCTCTCTCTCCCACACAAGCTTCTCTCCACCTCCCACAATCCTCCTGCTTTTGAGGCCGATTGGCTGGGTCACGTGGGTGGAGCCAAAAAAGTCCCCCAATGAGCAGCTCCGTGGTCTGAAAGGGCAGGGAAACAGCCCAATGAGCATCACCGCAGAGGAGCCAATCAGCTAGATGTTGCTGGGGCCGCTGTGAGCCAATCATCAGCCGGCAGCTGGAAGTTTGCTGGCAGCTGGAAGTTTGCTGGGGCCCCTTCGGCTGTGGCTCTCAACATCTCCCCCTCTCTGTTTAAACAACAAGCATGTGGCTTAGGGACGGTGCCTGCCTTAGGTTGTCCAATAGTACATATGGTCCTTAGGTTGGTACAATTGCAATTGGATCTTACCCGTCACTGACTACCGGTCCAGTATACAGCCACACCTGTGGAGAGGTCTTTGTACCAGCGGGGGGGTGAGGTTCTTTGCCTCACCTCTGTTGGCCCCCAAATTTTAGCTGGACGATCATGACAAGCAGAAGGGAGGAAGATACACCATGCCAATTGACGGCTCCTTTTGGAAAAATTGTACCACCAATGACATCATCAGCAAAAATACCCCAACACTACCACAAGTCACTGCACCAACAGATAGTTCACAATGCATACAGGTGAGCTCACAATGTGTCCAGGCAAGTTCTGCAAGCAGTTCAGTGATGGCTATTGTAGAAGCTGTAGATTGGTTTTATCTTTGACTTCACCAGCACATATTTATTTAATATGAGGAAGCGGTTTCACTTTATTTTTAATTGATAATTTACAAAGTTATGGGAACAGGGCTATTTTGATACATGTATACATTGTACAGTGATCAAATAAGGGTAATTAGTATATCCATCACCTCAAACATGTTTTTTTGTGTTAAAATATTTTAAAATCCTTTCTTCTAGCTATCTTGAAATGTATAATACATTTTTATTGACTATAGTTGCCCTACTGTGCCATGGACTTATTCCTCATATCTTTTTTTTTTTTTTTTTATAATTTTTAATATTTATTTATTTTTAGTTATCGGCAGACATCTTTGTTTGTATGCGGTGCTGAGGATCGAACCCGGGCCGCACGCATGCCAGGCGAGCGCGCTACCACTTGAGCCACATCCCCAGCCCCCTCATATCTTACTGTAACTTTTTACCTATTGACCAACCTCTCCCCATCTCTACTCCCCCTACCCTTTCCACCTTCTGGTAATCATCATTCTACTCTCTACTTCTTTCTTGAATAGTAATAGTAATGTGTTTTTCACATTGCATTCTATCAGGTGGCACCTAATTCAATATGTTCCATTACTAATGATGCTGCTTGGTGAAGGTTGTTATGTTTCCATTATTCTTTGAGTATTTTCCTGCTTTCCGCACAAAATGACTTAGGCTACTCTTGTACTCTGCCTCAGCCCTGGAATTAGCCGTTTCTCCAATGGCCAATGATATATAGATGCTAAAATTTAGATGCTAAGTATGTTTAATGTTTTCAGATGTCTCTGCTTTTAGGCCCTTTCAGTTTTAAAATGTAGAGTATACGTATATGAGTATGTGTGTGTGCATACACACATACACCCTATGGTTACTGTGTTTTATCACAATAAAGCATGGAGTGAATGGGAAAAAAAAGATGCAGTTAGAAGATGTAAAGCTTCTTTAATAGCCACAGATATGGAAACACAGCATGCTTCCAAATACAGTCCAATTTCCCTGCTGCCCAGGGACCCCTCAGAGTATAGACAGAACTACCCACAAGTAGAGAAGCTTCTATTTATTGCAGACAGGGTTGTGCCATTTAGTTTCTACAAACTAAGCCATTTTGTGCTAGAAAGCCTCTGTGTATCTGAAAATACTCCTGTTGCCATGGAAATGTGCTAGGAGGCCAACTGAGAGGGATTCATACCTGCTCACTCCTGGGGTACAGATAAGCTGAGAACATTGGTAGTGTTTCCTGTGATGCTGGGTTGGACAAAGACAGGTGTCCCAGGAGCAACTTCTAGTGGCCCAGATTCTGCTTCAGTGAAATTGTCGATCACAACTGTACTTTGCCCTTAATCACAAAATAGTTTTAATATTTTACAAAGCTTCTGACCCAGATACAAAAAGTCCACCAGGGCAAAAAAAAAAAAATTAATGGCTTTATTTTAATCTAAGTAAGACTTTCTCCTTCCTTGGAGGAAGGATCGTTTTTAAAAAATCATCTAGTTCTTCCAACTCTTTGAATAGTCATGTTATCTCCCTTCAATCTTCAGAGTTCATTTTCTTCTACCTTAGCTTTTTATGCTGCACTGCCCCCTAGTGTCTAGAACATGAGCTAGCACCCTGTTGGCTCTCCAACACTTCCCTGGTCTTATTTTGCCCTTGAGGACAGGTGGATACAATTCTGCTCCCTTAATTTTCATTTCTGCTGTAAGCTTTGGCTTAGAACCTACTTCATCTAGGTTGTGTAAGTGTGTAGTACGTGGTGTAGCCATCCGTATGCCCAGGGAGTTATTTTTAATTCTGTGTGTCCTCTGAAGAAAAATAGACATAATCCCAGGATTATACAGAACTGTTAGTGACAGCCTTTCATATTCTATTTTTGTCAAAACAGGAAAAGTCTTGCATGAGGAGCATATTGAACTGTTGATGGAGGAATTTGCTTTCCTGAAAAAAGAAGTGGTGGGAAAAGAACTGCTGAAAGGGTCTCTCCTCTTCACAGGTCAGTTTTAGGAAGGATCACAGGTCACAAGAGGTCAGAAGGCCAGCTGGGTTCCTTACTTTCTCTCTAGGATGTGAGCTAGGATTGATTTCTGCTAAAGACTTTCTGACCATAGGCCAATTTAATATAATTTCCCTATGCTTCCATGAGCAATAAAATACCTATTTTTATTCATTTTCTTATAAAGATTTCATTGCTTCATGGGCCTCAAAAAGTATATTAGAAATCTTATGCAAATTTATACTTTCATTTCAATTTATTTAGCATAATTTTCCCTTATGAAATCTTTGGAGATTATGTTTCTAGAGGAGGTTGTACATGAAAACTCTTTTAAAAAGGACTGGGAGATGGGTGCTTGGAATGAAGAATATTTTTATACTTCTCCTTGCAGAGAAAAGAGAATATGCATGGCCCCTTTCTTCCTCCAGCAAGTTACAGGGACATTGGCCTGCAACCACAGCATTTTGTCTACTATATATTGGAATATTGACTTTATGTTGGTCATTCTTTGAGCAGCTGTTAGCAATAGGAAGTGAGTATAATGTAGCCACCTGCTCTTGTGGCACTTTGGATGGACTCCTTATCTGGCTATACTCGGGGATATCAGGGCCATCTTTCCTGAGGGCTTTCATTAGAGAAAGCAGACCCCTTCATGGCTAGGTATTGTTCAGTTGTAAGACCAATTATCCCTGCATGAATTTCCAGACTGTACAGTGGAACCTCTTTTTGAAATCTATCTTCGTTCTTGAAAATGACATGAAAGTTGTGGAAACCAGGGATAACCATTGACTTGTATATGGAACTATGCTAAGAATGTGACAAGCATTCTTAATTCGTGAGAGTCCCATAAAGTGGGTATTTATTACCCTCATAATATAGGTGAAGAAATGTTAGCTCAGAGAGGAATAGCGTCACCATGTTCAGACACCGGTCGTTTGATAGAGACAGGTTGGACTTTGTGTGGCTCAAGCTTCTAGCGGCTGCTCAGGACTCAGGACGAGAGCAATTGGTGATCTGTACAGAGGAAGCTTTTTTCCTTTCTAAAATTGATACTTCGATCCTAAAGATTTCACTAATGATTGTTTGCTTTTATTTATAACTATTTTTAAAACATACTCATTATGTTAGGTGAATTTCAAAGTCTCAAGACATGTTTGGTTTATAATATATAAGGACACAGATATGAAGCCTTTTAAATTTAGGTCATGTTTTAATATTTGGGCTTGGGCAGAGTGAAGCAGTATTGTTTGTGACCAAACGATTTACACACAGATATTAGGTGTGCTTTTTTTTTCCCCTTAACACAAGATTATATAAAGACCAAGAAAATATTTCACACTAGATCAACCTTATTAATGTTAAACTAGCTTAAAGTTATTACTATTCTCTCAGCCTTTCAAGCTATCATGACCTTTGCCCCATTGCCATTTACATATATGGTATTGATATGAACCTGGATTTCAGGGATAAAATACCCCTGTTCTTCAACTTTTACCAGATGACTTGTAATCACTAATAGAAGAGGAAATGTATGGATGGATATGTAATTATCTATGTATATGTACATAAATGCATTGAATATATTAGAAACCCAAAACTTTTTTATTGTTCTCTTTGTCTGGAGTGACTGCTGTTGCCAGTAGAATTTCTTACTTTACTAACAAGACTGAATTTCATTAAAAAAAAAAAGGGAGATCCTTTTGTGAAAGAGTTTACATTTACCCACCTGTTCATCTTTGTGCGCACCCACCCCATAAGGCCTGGTCTCTTGTCCTGATCACCTGGCCCTGTTTTTTTCACTCCCCGCTGTGTTCTGGGTCTTGTTTTTCATCTGGCAGCCCTTTATTCCCAGTTCCCATGGTGTCTGTGATTCCCTACAGCTGGCCCTTTGGAAAAAGAACGGTTTGGCTTCCCTGCATTCAGTGGCATCTCTCGCCTGACCTGGCTGGTCTCTCTCTTTGGGGAGCTCTCCCTTGTGTCTGCCACTTTGGAAGAGCGAAAAGAAGATCAGTATATGAAAATGACTGTGCACTTGGAGACTGAAAACAAATGGTAAGTCCTGAGAAACTGAGGAGAAGCAAACTTCAGGATCTCCTCAGTTGTCCAAAAGGGTGACCCGAGAGGGAGCCCTGAGAACTCTCACTCTCTTTCAACTCTAGATCTGTCTGCTACCGCAGGTAACGAACTGTGATTTCACTCGTTACCGCTTTTCATCCTCACAGCAGCAATGTGAGGCAAAGACCAACAAAAACCCATTTGCCAGTAAGTGAAGAGCAGCTTTCAAAATTCAAGCAGACTGTCTTAAGACACTCATGTAATTAATACCAGCTTTATTATTTATTAATTTACTTAAGAGATTGAGTCCGACTTTGTTGCCCAGGCTGGCCCTGAACTTCTGGGTTCAAGTGATCCTCCTCCTTCAGCCTCCCAAGTACTGGGACAACAGGTGTGCGCTACTGTACCCAGCTAAGATTACTTCATTTTTACTGAGACGGGAATAGAGGAACAGAAACATCTTGACATCTTCTATCACTCAAACCTCAAGACTCCATGTTATTTGGAAAGACATGAAAAATTTTCTTAGGAAGATAAGACAGTTTGGAATACCCCAGATTTATTTTTATCCACTGTCAAAATAAAGGAATAAGTTATATTAAAGTTAATCTTTGTTATCACATTTTGGAACATTTGCAAGGCTGCACTGTGAACTTTCAAAACTAGCCAGGAGAGTTAATTTTAGATGAAGTGAGACCAACGTTTTGGTGGAGTTTGTAACTGTCATTAATTTGTATGATGGCTTGATCCCTATAGTTTTACTTACTTGATCAATATAATGGCTGTTTCCTGGAATCTTTGTCAGACCTGAATAGGAATTTTTTATTTCTGGGCTAGTACTAAGCACACAGGAAACATTTAATCACTTTCAGCACAGAAAACTAGCTGAACTTAGTTCTTCAGAGCAGGTTGGACCCTGCTGGGTTTATGTTCTCTTGATACAGCATGTTGTTTCTGGTGGGAAAGAAACCATCTTATCCTGCAAATATTTGCAAATGAAGGTTATCAGAGAGAGAGAGGAGTTCCAGAGAAACTGCCTGCGAACTTAGGCCTGTGTTTTTGTTGGAATGCCTGGAATCAGTTGCTGTCCCAGCCCAGCATGTGAATGGAGCAGGCCCTCTCGTTAGCTCCACTCCACCAGGTGGAAGTGCCCATTGCCAGGGTTCTCACTTAAACCTTCAAGTAGAAAAGAGTAAAACTTTCCAGATTTTTAGAAGACAGGGCCACAAAATGTGGAAGTTGTTCTATAATCTTCTTTCCTGGTTTCTTCCTGCATGTGTGGCTACACTGTGGCCCCCACTTTATGCGCTTCAGATCTCTTCCTCTTAAGCATTGTCCTACACTCCAGTGTTGGTCTTGGTAAGGTTAACCCAGGATAGGGCTAACCTTCCCCCAGTATATCAGGGTTCTCCAAAGACAAAACCAATATGATTTGTATATAAATAGATCAGAGGGTATTTATTATATAATTGGCTCATGTGAAGAAGTCCCATGATAAACTGTCTACAGGTTGGAGACCCCAGGATCTGGTAACCATGGCTCAGTATAAGTCCAAAGGCTTCAGAATCAGGGAACCCCAGAGTGTAACTCTTGGTTCAGGGCTGAAAGCCTGAGAAACTAGGAAGGGGTCCATTGGTGTTATGTTCAACGACCAGAGAACGTGGACTTAGAAAGTACAAAGCAGGAGATAAGCATGCCCCCACTCTCAGGGGAAGAATCCAATTAGCCTTTTGTGTGCACTCCAGGGTCCTGACTGATTGAATGTTACCCACCCACACTGAGAGCAGAACTTTCCCATTGAGTCCACCCAAAGTCACATGCTAACTTCCTCTGGAAACACCCTCACAGACACACTCGAAAGTCATGCTTTTCCAGGTTTTTAGCTGTTCCTTAATCTAATCAGGTCAACACAAAAGGGAATTATCCACTCAAGTTGGAGGCAGCCTTGTGCTTCCTGCAACACCCAAAACAATCTTCAGTGTCCTCCTTGCAATCCTTTTGCTAAATCCTGCTGCATTATTATGGCACACCATTCTGGAAGTAAATAACAACAAAAAAAAAAAGGATGATGGTGATTTCCCTGTATTCTTTACCATGGCTCATCCGCCTGCTCACCCCAGGCTTGACATCTGCAGACAAATAGGAGGGAGTAGAAATTCCAGGCCCCAGTGTGATGTTTGTTTAGGATTAACACCATTCCTGTTCACACTGCCAGCTCTATCACTGAATTCAACAGTCCAACAAAATTACCTTGTCCTTGACCCTGGCTCATCCCAGTAGTGAAAGAAAAGAGAAAGCAAAGAGTGTTAACGAGGACCAACACCATGTCATTTCACTCTTGGGACTTTGTTACAAAAAAAGAGAAGGAAAAGATATATATGTGTGCCAAATTGACATATGAATGTACCCACACATTGACATATGTGAAGATGTTGAATTCAGGTATCCAAAATTTAAAATTGGAAAAGGTGCATATATTTAGCAATAGTAAAAAATTATGTAATCAATCATATATGTAGAAAAAACAATGGCAGAATATACAGGATCATTAAATTATTTTTAAATAAGCAAAAGAAATGACCAAAAATTGTTACCAGGTACAAGTGGCCCATGCCTGTCATCTTAGTTACTTGGGAGGATGAAGCAGATCATGAAATTTGAAGCCAGCCTAGGGTAATTTAATGAGACCTTGTCTCAAAATAAAATTTTAAAAGGGGCTGGGGGTGTAATTTTGTGTTAGAGTGCTTACCTCACATGCCCAAGGCCCTGGGTTCAATCCCCAGTACCAAAGAGGGGGAATTTTATTGTTTAAGGGTTTATGTGCCATATACAAACCTTATGTATATTGATAAATATTTGAAAAGATTGTGTTAAACTGAAGATGTGTTTACTTAGGTACAAGAATTTGTGAAATTTTTTTCCATTTTAGAAATACTTAAATTATTGTTTTATAGTTTTTTATAGTATATTTGAAAGAGCAGGGCTTAGAGTGGAAGTCAGTGGTATGTGCAAGGCCCTGGGTTCAGTCCCCAGCACTGTAAAAACAACAAAAAAATTACAAAAGTAGATTTCTATCATAATATTCAATGAAGCTATTTACTTGTAAGTCAATTCTACTTAAGAGATAGCTCAGTGTTCTTTAAGCAGGTATCATAATTCTTATCTTTCCTAAAGAGAGAAACAACTCAGGGAAAGGAGAGAGATTGGGCAAGTTTATCCTACTTGGATTGTAGATTTTTATGAGTGTTGATGTGAACCCCAACCAGAAATATGAAACAGATATGGAGGTTCTTTGTTAACTAGTGGTGGGTATTGTTTGGCATACGTTTGAGTTCAGAGACTTCTTTTGAATTTCTGATGAAAGAAGTCTAAGAATTTGTCCTTATCAATAATACATATACCAAGGAAACAGTTTGCACACAATCCAGGTGGCTGTCATCTGGTCCATATCAGGATCCCCTTAAAGGATCTATAAGAACAAATTGACATTTACACAAAAGTCTTTCAAAAAATCCACCTGCCCGGTAGCAAACATGCATAAATGACTGTTTGGCAGTAAAGTTGGAAACACAGCCACCCATGGCCTTTGGGAGGTGGTGGAGATCAGGATGCCACTGAGCCACAGCTGCAGGGAAAGTGGGTTCCAAATGCAGACCTATACCAGGAGGTCAGGTGCCAACAAACACCGATTTCCATTCCCGTGTAACCTTTAACAATAAGATTCTCTTGTCTTTGCAGTCCACTGTCATGGATTGAAGAGAAAGGACCTGGTCTAAAACGAAACAGATATTTAAGCTTCCATTTCAAATCTGGGTCCCTGGAGAATGTGCCAAATGTAGGTGTCAATAAGAACATTTTCCTAAAAGATCAAAATATATTTGTCCAGAAACTCTTAGGCCAGTTCTCTGAGAAGGAACTGGCAGCTGAAAAGAAGCGCATCCTGCACTGCCTGTCTCTTGCAGAAGAAATCCAGAAATACTGCCTTCCAAAGAAGTGAGGAGGAAGTGACCCAGGGCTCTTGGATTGGATCAGAGTTTGATGTTTATCAAGAATTGACCTTTATTATTATAATTAAACATTAGCTAAACAGGATTATCTTACTGTAGTAGTTGCTTTGGGGTGATATTTTGGATTGGGACTATGCAGTTTGGATGAGGAAAGAACTTACCTTGGTTGAGCTGAGCCAAATGCTCTGTATGCTGTTTTCATTTACTCCTCCCCACAGCCCTATGAGAAGGGCGTGGGCATGCCTCTCATTAATGAACCAGAAAACCTTGTTTGAAGTCAACCAGATAGTAAATAGCAAAACTGGACTTTTAAGCCTACCTGTGATCTGAACCACTACCAAATGCTGCCTTAAACTCTTTCCTGCATTAAAGATTTTTATTGTCCTCCATAAGCATTCACTGGGTGACTCTGTTGGATGCTTGAGAATTCTAAAATATAGCCATTGCATTCATCAACTCACAGTGTCAAAAGGGAACCAGCCACACAAACAGGTCATTATGACACAGTGGTATCAGTAAAAGATATGCACAGTGGACCCAGAGAAGCATTCAGATTTCCAAAAATGTTCTTGCTGACAAATGGCTCAGCTGGGGCAAAGGACATTCCTGGTGGAGGGTTGGCCTAAGCAAAGGAATGGGAGCAAGAAGCAGCCTGGAGAGCCCCCAGGAACAGTGTTGCTGGAACATAAGGGTCTTGAAGAGGGAAATCTGATTGGAGGGAACCTGTAAAGCAAATGTAAGACCTGGGGTTTCATTTGTTAGCACAAATGCACTGAAGATGTCATTTAATAGAGGAGTGGAATCACTGGTTTCAGTTGAAGTAAGATGGCGGTATGGAGGAGGTAAGATTGAGATAAAGAAGAGGCATCAAGTTGCATCCACAACTTGTGTGCAACCTTGGCTGCTCATGTCAGGTCAGGCTCTGCTGCTTTTTCATTTCATTGTTGATCCTGTTCCGTTTTCTCTGAAACTCATATCCACTCCCCACTGGCCATCGTGACGTTAAACCAGTTTAGGAGCTATGAGGGCAGTGATGGAGTCCAGCTCTATTTGCTACTCTGCTTTTATTCCATCACCATAGTCCTTCAAGGTAAAGCAGTCAAATGTATTAATTTGTGATTTTAAAGGTCCTTAAAGTTATTATCATATGCAAAAGGTTTGTAATAAATATTGATCAGTTGGTTCTTTTGTTTTATTGCCCACATCAAATGTCCCAAGAGGGGAGGGATAGTGTGTGTCTGATACCCTGTGTAGCATCTAGCATGAGGTAAATATCAAACATATTTGATCATTAAAATGCAATGAATCCACCTTTCCCATTTGACTTTGGTAATTCTGCTATCTCAAAAAAAAAAAAAATAGTGACCTTATTTGATATTGGGAGTAGGTGTCAAAACAAGAGCTAGACAGAGATTAACATAGTGAAAACAGATTTAATACAGGCATTATTACAATAGGGAATGTGAACTCAAGTCTAAAACTTGGCTCAATTTCACATACAGCATGGGTCAGTGCTGTTTTCATAGCCCATAAGCAGGATAGGGGCCATTGGGTAGAAAATTAAAAAGAATGATCATGACTAAGGGGAATTCTAGCTAAGCCACATTGACAGAATTGTAACTGAAGGCAGGCTGGGTGACTGGGGTGACTTGATTCCAGTGGTGGTAGAGGAGAAATTTGATCAGATGTTGAGTGGTCAGACACCAAGAGTGGGGACTCTTACCAAGTAATTTAGTAGGAACTTTGCTGAACCTGGGCCATGGCAAGATAGAGAAGTCCCAAGGCTCAGGATACCTGAAAAGAGAGTTCAGAGGAGCCTGACTAAAGTCTGGTAGCAGAGAGTCTGTCATGGGCCACGTGAATACTAATTGGGATTGATGACTACTTATCATTGCTTTGGTCAGAAGATTCAAAGTAAAACATCCATTTATTTTACTCATTGATGAGAACTGCAGAGGCAGAAGAAAGAAGAAATGGAAGAAAACAACCCAAATGATGGAGAAACAGCCTTACTTTGCTCTTTACAATTCCCTAAGTATTCTGTGAGGTTGCTGGGCCAGTCCTGCCTAGTAACCACGCCTGGCTCTATGCTACTGCAGTATTTCCCAAGTACTCTTTCTTCAGAAGGTGACACCCCATCCCCATCATAATTTCTCTCCCAGAGTGTCAAGAAAAAATACAAGTGCCCATTTTCTCAATTCAATGTAAAGAAAAAACCTTTTGTCTTACTTTATACTACCCATAAGTACTGGGGGCTCTCTAGGAGGGCCTGATGTCTCCAGGTGGGAGTCACTGCAGTAGTGCCCTTGACTCCCTCTGTCCCTTGGACCCTCTCTCTATGACAGGAGTGTCCTGCTTGTAAAGATATGAAAAGAAGTTATCCCATGAAACCCAGCACCTTTTCTCTCTGAACTGACATCTTTAAGATACATGAGAGTTCTCCACTTGTTTATGTGGTTTGTGACCAGGACATATTGACCACGGGTGTAACTGACAGCTGCAATAAAGTTGCTGAGCTGGGGTTGTGGCTCAGTGATAGAGCGCCCCTCTCACCTGTTTGAGGCACTGGGTTCCATCCTCAGCACCACATAAAAATAAATAAATACAATAAAGGTATTGTGTCCATCTACAACTAAAAAAAAAAAAAAAAAAAAAGAATAAAGTTGCTGATTCCTCAAAGGCAGGGCAGATTAGCAAACGTATTAAGCATTCCTCAGTCAGCTTTATATTAAAATTAAATCTTTAAGATTGTACCTCTTTCTTTTTACCTTAATTGTTCCCCAAAATTGGAGAGTATTCTTTGTGGGACCCTGAGAATCCTGATAAGAAATCAGATTAAGGGGCCAGGGTTGTGGCTCAGTGGTAGAGCACTTGCCAAGCATGGGGCACTGGGTTCAATCCCAGCACCACATAAAAAATATAAATAAACAAAATAAAGGTATTGTGTCCATATACAACTAAAAAGAGTATATTTTAAAAATCAGATTAAAGAAAAGAGAGAAGATACATTAGCTAGTGACACTAGAGCACATCATAAGGCTGATTTTTGGAAAACCCTTTGATAAACTTGCCCAGTGGTTGTGACACTAGAGAAGGGTAGGGAACAAGAGGCCCAAGAGAGCTGAACCTTTGATTCTGGAAGTGTGGGATGCTGACTACACTTTAATTTGGCATTGGTGAGGTAAGGATGCTATCAGCAATGGAAATTCTCAGGCCTATCTCAGACTTACTTAATCAGAATCTGCATTTTAATAGGATCTTATGGTGACTGTGTGCACATCAAAGTCTCTTGAAGCTTATAGACTAGTAAGGAATTTTTATTAAATAAATAATGATACTTATTAAATAATAAATACCCAAGCATAGTGGTGAAAAGGGCTATAAAGATTTTAAACATGTATGGCATTTCAAGCTACTTAGTAGGCGGAGGCAGGAGGATTGCATGTTGGAGGCCAGCCTCAGCAACTCAGTGAGATGGTCTCAGAACAAAAAATTGGAAAAACTAGGGGTGTATCTCAGTGATTAGAGCACCCTTGATTCAATTCCCAATCCCAGTATTTAAAAACAAACAAACAAACAAGAACAACAACAAAAACACACCTTACCCTAGGGAGAGGATAAGTTGGACAAGGAGTCAGGAAGGATTCCCTAAAGAATGTGAAATACGCTGAAACTTGAAGGTTGAGGAATTGTCTCAGCACATAGAGATGGACAAGGTACTGAGTAAACATTCCCTGCAGAAGGAACAGTCTATACCAAGCCCTTTTAATGGCCAGATACAAGGCCAGCAACTACCCCTGGAGGTAACACAGAAACTCAGTTCCTTTGGTGGATTCTAGTTGACTATTTTTATTTTTTGGTACTGGGGAATTAAACCCAGGGTCACTTAACCACTGAGCCACATCTCCAGGCCCCCTTTTATGTTTTATTTTGAGATAAGTTCTCACTAAATTGCTGTCCTTAGGGCCTTGCTAAATTGCTGAGGTTGGTCTTGAATTTGCATTTCTCCTACCACAGCCTTCTGAGTGGCTGAGATTACAGGAGTTTCCCTATTTTGGTGTTCAGCTTGTAAAAGGACTTGTCAGAACAAACCATGTCATCAAAATTGAAGTAATGTGCATTGAAAATAAGCTTGATCATGGGCATATGCAGAATTTCCAATGTATTTTTAAGTACAAATAAAACTATAATGTAGAATTTTTAATCTTAGGTTTCTTGAATATAAAGAGATGAATTATTCCAATTATTGTCAGTCCTTTTTTATGTTTTTTTAAAAATATAGTTCAGAGCATGGAAACTGAAGTGTTGACCCCTGTCTCTAGAATCTAAGTTCCTCTGAAGCCATAGGGACTTGCCTGGGATTAAATATATATCTTATATAACTTGGCTATTCATTTTTATGTTTGATTTTTAGATTCATGTATACATTAACAGTTCATGTGGTTATTATTTGGTCATTTAGGGTAGTGAGAATAAAGTTAGCTGTGAATGAAGCAAAGTTGTAAAGAGATAAGTGTGGTAAGTTTTAAAAATAAATAAGCTCAAACAAAATAGAAGGTATTGAAGCTCATCTCATGTTCAGTAGTCTTCCAGCCTCTCAGATGCCTAATAGTTCATATATCAGGATAACAAGTAACAAAGATAGTTGAAATAAGAGAACTTGTCCATTGGTCTTTCATCTAAAAGCAGTGAGTTACATCACGCCTTCCAACTGTGTTTCTAACATTACAATATTTGTATGATATTGAAACCTGTACTCATATATTGTGTAAATAATATGAAACTGTATATTTTTCAAAGACTTTTTTAAACTTTGGGAAATCTTCTTTTGTTAAGATGTTAAAGGAATAAAAGCTGGAAAAAAAATAAAACTGTACCTTCAAAAAAGAATGTGGACACAATACCTTTTATTTATTTTTATGTGGTGCTGAGGATTAAACCCAGTGCCTCACACATGCTATGTGAGCACTCTACCACTGAGCCACAACCCCAGCCCATAAGGTATCTTTTGGATAGTAAGAAGGAAACTTAAGTTCAGGGAACTGAACTTATGGTCAATTTGGGGGTATAGATCCAATCCGGAAATAAATAGAAGCACAAACCCAGAGCCAAATTGCTCAAGGACAGCCAGGGCCACAAATGGGGAGAGGATGGGACATTTGGATAAACTGTGGTATGGGACAGAAGAAAGTAAAATAATTAAAGAAAAAGTGAAAGTATCAGAGACTCTGTGAGAAAGATTAACAAGAAGTTGGGTGCATTGGGGCACACCTATAGTCCCAGGTAATCAGGAGGCCTAGGACCAAAGATTGATGGGGCCCACAGATTCAGTGACGGAATGTAACCAATTCACTGTTGGTCACTGTGACATAATACATGAGAAAAACAACTTAAAGGAGGGAAGATTTATTTTGGCTCATGGTTTCAGAGGTTTTAGTCCATAGGCAGGTGGCATGAATGGTATGAGCCTGAGATGAGGCAGAACATCATGGCAGAAGCCAGAGCTGAACAAAGATGTTCACCTCATAGAAATCTGGAAGCAGAGACATACAGAAAGGGACTGAAGACAAAATAAACCCCTCAAAGGCACTCCCCCAGTGAAACACCACTTTCAACCAAGTCTCACCTCCTAAAGTTTCTACCACCTCCAAATAGTGCCACCAGCTAGGGACCAAGCTTTCAACACACAAGCCTCTGGTGGATATTCCAGACCCAAACTATAACACCCATGTATACTATGGTCACATAGCAAGACTTGGTCTGCACAGACGTCACAACTATTTCTCTTGGCTTGGGGTCATTTCTCTGGTATTCCTCATACTCTCATCTGAAAGAGTGATGTCATGTGGGAAAGTAACAGGATCCTTCTATGTCATGGAAGAATTTGGAGAAAACTGATGTGAACTCTCCTCCACATGTTTAGTAGAATTGACCAGTAACATTTCTGGATGAGAGTTTTTCTTGCTGTGCAGTTGTTTTATTATTATTGCACTCACATCAATTCCCAAGTGTGTTCAGATTATTTTCTTGAGTTAGTTTTGGTAGTTTGTTTCTAGTAATTGGTCCATCCATGTGAATTATCTGACATACTGGCATATCTTTGTTCATTTTATTTTTCTAAAAACAGTCTTCTTTATCTTTTTATTGGTACATTATAATACTTAATTGTGGGATTGTTACATATTCATATATGCACATAATTTGATCTGTCTCATTACCCAGCACCTGCCCTTTCCCTCTCCTTCTCCCTCCCCATGATTTCCTTCCTCTATTCTACCACTTTCCTTTCTATAATTTTAAAAATTAGTACAAGTATACATGAAAGTGGGATTCATATGGACATAGCATAATTTGTTCCATTTATTGTTATATATTCATACATACACATAATTTGATATAATTACCCCCATATCTTTCATTGCCCTCCCCCTTGATGTCCTTCCTCTACTTTATTGGTCTCCCTTCTATTTTTGTAGTGACCTTTTTTATTCCTTTTTTCCCTCTAGCTTCCATATATGAGAGAAAATATTTGACATTTGACTTTTGACTTTCTGAAGCTAGCTTATTTCACTTAGCATGATGTTCTCTAGTCCCATCTATTTACCAGAAAATGACATGATTCATTGTTCTCTATGGCTGAGTGAAACTTTATAGTATGTATTGTGTGTGTATATATGTGTGTGTACCACAATGTATATATGTGTATGCATTCATCTGTTCATCATCACCTACGCTGGTTCCACAACTTGGTTATTGTAAGTTGTGCTGCTATAAACATAGGTGTGTATGTATCAATATGGTAAGCTTATTTCTTTATCTATTTTTTGATACAGGGGATTGAATCCAGGGGCACTTAACCACTGAATCACATCCCCAGTCCTTTTTGGGTTTTATTTAGAGACAAGATCTCGTTGAGTTGCTAAGGGCCTTGATAAATTGCTGAGGCTGACATCGAACGTGTTATACTCCTGCTACAGCTTCCCGAGCTGCTGGGATTACAAGCATGTGCCATCTTGCCCAGCTCTATTTTAGTTCTTTTGAATAAATACCAAGTAGTGGAATATCTGGATCACATGGTGGTTCCATTCTTAGTCTTTTGAGGAATCCATACCGATTTCCATAGTGATTGTACTAATTTTCAGTCCCACCAACAATGTAACAGTTTACGTTTTCCCCTGAATCCTTACCAGCATTTATTGTTCTTCATATTCTTGATGATTGCACTGTAATTGGAGTGAGATGCATTTCCCTGATTAGTAAGGGTGTTGAACATTTTTTCTTATATTCATTGACCTTTTGTATTTCCAAGAGAATTGTTTAGTTCATTTGCCATTTTTTTAAACTGGGTTATTGTGGTTTGTTGATGTTTTTTGAGTTCATCATATATTCTGGATATTAATCAACTGTCAGAATTGTAGCTAAAAAAAATTTTCTCCCATTCTATGGAGGCTCTCCACACTCTTTTTTCCTTTGCTATACAGAGGCTTTTTAGTTTGATGCTATCAAACTTATTGATTCTTGGCTTTATTTCTTGAACTTTAGGTGTCTTTTGAGGAAGTTGATGCCTACACACACATATTGGAGTGTTAACACTCCAACACATTTTCTTGTAGCAGTTGCAGTGATTCTGGTCTTTGATCTTCTGGTTAACTTTTGTGCAGGTTAAGAGATAGGGATCAACTTTCATTCTTCTATCTATGGATAACCAGTTTTCCTAGCATCCTTTTTTTTTGGGGGGGGGGACCAGGGATTGAACTCAGGAGCACACGACAACTGAGCCACATCCCCTATTTTGTATTTAATTTAGAGATAGGGTCTCCCTGAGTTGCTTAGTGCCCTGATTTTGCTGAGGGTGGCTTTGAACTCACAATCCTCCTGCCTCAGCCTTCTGAGCCTCTGGGATTACAGATGTGTACCACTGTGCTTGGCCCAAGATTAGTTTTTGAAAAGACTTATCTTTTCCCTATGATATGTTTGAGCAACTTTGTCAAGCATCTATATTGATTTGTCTTTTCTTCTATTGTGTTCCATTTGTTTCCATGTCTGTTTTTATGGCCAATATCATTGTATTTGAATTGTGACATCTCCAGCATTGCTCTTACTGCTCTGAATTGCTTTTTGTTATTCTGAATATTTTATTCTTACATATAAATTTTAGGGCTGTTTCTTCTTGTTCTGTGAAGAATGCCATTGGTATTCTGATGGGGCCTGCATTGAATCTGCAGATGGCTTTTGGTAATATGACAATTTTAACAATATTAATTCTTGCCTATCCAAGAATGTGGAAGGTCTTTCTAACTTCTAGTGTGTTATTTTTTTATTTTTTATTTTTTTAGTTATCAATGGATCTTTATTTTATTTATTTATTTACATGTGGTGCTAAGAGTCAAACTCAGTGCCTCACACATGCAAGGCAAGTGCTGTACCACTAAGCCACAACCCCAGCCCCTAATGTGTTCTTTGATTTCTTTCTTGAGTTTTATATAAAGTTCATTGTAAAGGTCTTTCATCTCCTTGGTTTGATTCATTCATATTTGGTGGGGGGTTTGCTATTTTGAATGGAATTATTTTCCTAATTTCTTTTTCAGTAAGTTCATTATTACTGTAAAAAATATTAATTTTTGTATGTTGATCAACCTTATATCCTGTTATATTGATGAATTTATCTGCTCTAGAACTCTTCTGGTGGAATTTTTTGGATCTTCTAAATATAGGACCATATGATTTGCAAATAGTGATAATTTGACTTCTTTTCCAATTCTATTCATTTAATTTTCTTCTCTTGCCTGATTACTCTGGCTAGAATTTAAAATACTATATTGAATAGGAGTGGTGAGAGTGAACATCCTTGTCTTGTTCCTGATTTTAGAGGAAGTGCTTTCAGATTGTCCCTATTCGGTAGGAAATGCTGCCTTTGGGTTTGTAATGTATATAGTCTTTATAATGTTGAGGTCAGTTCCTTCTATCTGGTTTCTTCAGTATTTTAAACATGAATGGATGCTGAATTTTATTGAAGGCTTCCTATGTGTCTATTGACATGATTGGGATTTTATCCTTATTTACGTGATGAGTTACATTTATTGATTTGTGTGTGTTAAACCAACCTTTCATCCCTGGGATGAAACCACCTTGATATGGTGTATAATGTCTTTTTAAATGTGTATTGCTAATATTTTATTAAGAATTTACCTCCTTTTTCATCTGTTTTTGTTGATTTGGGTCTTCCTATTGGTTAATTTGGGTAAGGTATTATCAATCTCATTTGTCTTTTCAAAGAACAAACTCTGTTACATTGGTCTTTTGTATTGATTTTTATTCTCTATTCCACTAATTTTGGATCTGATCATAATTATTTCATATCTTCAACTGGTTTTGGAATTCGTTTTTTTGTTTTTTGTTTTTTGTTTTTGTTTTTTTTTTTTAGTTTTCAGCAGACACAACATCTTTGTTTGTATGTGGTGCTGAGGATCAAACCCGGGCCACACGCATGCCAGGTGAGCACACTACCGCTTGAGCCACATCTCCAGCCCCTGTAATCATTTTTTAAATGAAGGCACTTGATGCTATAAACTTGCCTCTTAAAACCACCTTGGGGGCCCAGAGATTTTACTACATTGTACACTATTCTTACATAATTCCAAAAGTTTTGAAATTTCTCCCCTCATTTCTTCTATGATCCATTAATCATTCAAAACTGTATTATTCAAGGGCTGTAGCTCAGTGGTAGAGCACTTGTGTGAGGCTGGGTTCCATTCTCAGCACTACATAAATATAAAGATATTGTGTTCATCTACAACTAAAACAATAATTTTAAAAAACCATATTGTTCAATCTCCAGTGTATTTAGGTGGTTTCCATAATTTTTTCTTGCTGTAAACTTCTAATGCCATTCTTTTATCATCTGACAAGATGTAAGGGATTTTTGTGTTTACTAAGACTTGCTTTGTGACCTAAAACATGGTCTTTTTTGGAGAAGGTTCCATGAGCAGCTTAGAAGAAAGTAAACATAGTGATTGTTGGACAAAGTATTTTGTACATGTCCATTTTATTATAGTATTTTCTAGATCTGAAGTATCTGTTGATTTTATGATGATGAGAATTGAAATTCCACAGTATTACTGTGTTTGGGTTTTTCAGAGTCTTTATGTCAAGCAGTGTTTGCTTATATAATTAGATGCTTTAATGATTGGGGCATAAACATCTATTATCATTAAATTTCCTTATTAGATTATGCCCCTTACTAGTATGAAGTGACTTTTGTCTCTTCTGGTTAATTTTTGCTTGACATCTGCTATTTGAATGAGAGTAGTTAGTTCTGCTTGCTTGGGGACTCCATTTGCATAGAATGTCCTCTTATATCTTTTCACTGTCAGTGTGTATATGTCTTCATTTATAAGAGGAGCCTCTTGAACCAGGTGTGGTAGTGCGTGCCTGTAATCCTAGTGACTCAGGAGGCTGAGGCAGAAAGGTCATGAATTCAAAGCAAGCCTTAGCAATATAAAGGCCTTGAGAAACTTAGTGAGACCCTGTCTCAAAAGGGCTGGGGGTGTTGCTCAGTGGTTAAGTGTTCAATCTCTGGTACAAAAAAAAAAAAAAAGATGAGCCTCTTGCACACACCATATAGTTGGGTCTTGTTTTTTAATCTACTCCACTCTGCCAGTCTTATTTAATTGGAGAGTTGAGACCATTAATATTCAGAGTTATTATGGAAATATATTTATTAATTCATGCCATTTTGATTTGTTTCATATATTGAATTCAGACTTAATTCTTAATTGCTTAACTGTTCTTCTAGTGAGTTTCATCTATTTGTGATCTCTGGGTAGTTTTTGTTTTCTTTCTGTCCACTATCACCACTACCACCCTGTCATCTGTATGTAGTATTTCTGTAAGTATTTTCTGTAGTGCTGCCATAGTAGTCATGCACATTTTTTAGAATTTATTTATTTATTTGATACCAGGGAACCCAGAGGCATTCAACCACTGAGCCACATTCCCAGCCTTCTTTTCTTCTCCTTCTCCTTCTTCTTCATTGCTTAGGGCCTCGCTGAATTGTGAGGCTGGCTTTGAAGTTGCAATCCTCCTGCCTTAGCCTCCCAAGCCACTGGGACTACAGACATGTACCTAGCATGAACTCTTTTACTTGATATGTATCTTGGAAAGTTTTTATTTCTGATTCAATTCTCAAGGATAGCTTTGCTGGATATAGCAATCTTAGCTGACAATTATTTTGTTCTGGGCTTGGAATATCTTGTTACAGGCCCTAATGGATTTTAGAGTCTGTTTAAAAACTAGAGGTTTTCCTTATTGGTTTAGCTCTATATGTGACCTAATATTTTTCTCTTGAAGCTTTTCTGATTCTATGCTTATTCTTTTTGCATCTTAATTATAAAGTGTCTTAGAGAATGTCTTATTTAATCTTATTTATTTGGTGTTCTGTGTGCATCCTGTTTGTGGATATCCATCTCATTCCTAAGGTTTGGACACTTTTCTTCTATTATTTCACTGAAAATATTATTCATGCCATTGGCCTGTATCTTGATGCCCTCTTCAATTCTAATGACTTACATTTGGTCTCCTAATGTTTTCCCAAAGCTTTTCTGTATTCTGAGCATGGTTTTAGTTTTGGTTTTCTTTACTACTGACTGAGTGTCCAAGCTCATATACTCTGTCTTCATGCCTGAACTTGTTTTCTACATAGTTGAATCTATTGAATTTTTAAAGATTCTGGGGATTGAACCCAGGAATGCTGAGCCACATCATCATGTCTTTTTTAAAAGACAGTGTCTCACTAAGTTACTTAAGAGACCAAGTTGCTGAGGCTGGCCTTGCACTTGTGATACTCCTGCCTCAGCCTCCCAAGTCACTGGGACTATAGGCATGTGCCACCATGCCCAGCTAATCTATTGAATTTTTAACAGAAAAATCCATCTTGAGTTTTTAATTTATTGCTTTTTTTATTTTCAGGAGTTTTCTTTTTAATATTGATATCTCTTTATTGAAATGATCTTGCACATCCTGTATTTTCTCCCTTATTTCATTCCTTAAATCTTCTTTTACTTCATTAATCATTTTAATAATGAACTTTTTGTAGTCCTTCTCTGGAACTTTATCCCCTTCAATATCTGTGGGTTCAGTTATTGGAGGCTGTAAATTTTTTGAAGTGTCTTGTTGGCCTGTTTCCTAATGGTTTCAGAAGTTCTAGATTTAAACATCTGTTGAGATGAATGCCTCTTCCTGTGGGATCCTTTCCTGTGCTGGAAGTATATCTTATCTTCAACACATCTGGTGAGATGTGATCCAATTTTTAACAACCCTCAATGCTTCTTTGAAAGGACAGAGTAAACCATATATCAACATACTCTGTGAATGTAATCACTAATGATATCTATAACTATTAATCTAGGAGGAACATAGGTGAGGATTAGCATAGAACTAGCTGAAAATGTACACATTAATAACTGTGTACCAAACTGAATTTGAAGATGGATAAAAAGAAAGAAGAGAAAAAGAAGAAAGAAAAAGGGTGAATAATGGAAGGAAAACAGGTTAAAATGGGGGTGAATAAAGTGGGTGAGGAAGAGGGGCTGAAATGGGAAATGATGACTGTGTACTGGAGGAAATGAGTATGTTTATATCAATCTGTTAATGCAATAATTTTCATACAGAAGTTCAGATTAGTTCTTCCTGAAGTTTATGAAATAGGATTTTGCATCTGGTGTTTCAATTATTGAAATTACCAAGTGTGAGGAAGTCTCAAATATGCAAATATCATACCCGTAATATCTTTTGGCTCTGACCCAAATTGCCTAAACTTGTCATGTAAGTGTGTCTGCTGAATCCAGACCCCTCCTTGCCTGGAGTTGGGGATGGGAAGGACAAGTTTCACTCTCAAAATAGCTTTGTTGTTGTGTCTGGGGTGAAAGTTTATGTGTGAAATGGAAGCTGGCCAATTTCAACTTCTCCACCTGTAGACTGATCTGAATTAAACTATACCCCTCACTCCAAGAATCCCTGTCCTTGTGTTGAGGAAATGTGTGTGGAACACCATTCTATATTCCAGCCTCTTCTGAGGATAGGGGAGATGGGACATTCCACCTGGCCATGATCTGTGCTGCCCCAACCAACAGCCACACTCTTTATCCCAAAGATGAAACTGTCAAATGTATATGCCCTTTGTTATTCACTTTGCAGACTAATCAACTGGTCTTTGTTTCTCCTTAGATCGAGTCCCAGTCTCTGTCCCATCCTTAGACTTGCTCTCAGTTTGGTCACCCACTAATCCAGTGAAGTGTAGAGCCAAGTGGCTCTTTGGTCCTTGATATTCAAAAAGCACGTATACCAAATATAGGACAAAAAGAAAAAGGAGCAAAAACAACAAGAGCGATTTCTGAAAATAATGGTAAACTACAAGAGTTCCTAGTCTGCTGACTCAGGAAATTTGAGTCCCTTTGAGCTGTTGATGCTTCCCCACTGAACTTCCTCAACTAGGGAGGCTCAATTCAGCTCTGCTAAAGAAGTGCCCAGTTTTCATTCCAGCCAGAGTTCTAGGACTTTCTCATGTCCAGGTCACAGCTCAACTTTTCTGAATTTGTTCTCTGCTCTAACTGTGAATATGTTAGTAATGTTTTAAGAAAAGCCTGGTGGGAGAATAGTTTTCAGTTTTTTAGAGTAGTGCTTCCCCTCCCCTCACTGGGTAACAGTATGCCTGACAGTGCCATTAACTTTGCCTTTCTTCATTTTATTTCTACTCGAGAAACCAGTATTTTTCATTTGCTATCACAGAATTTCATTTCAACTCACAGAATTGCTGCTCTGCTTTCCCCCATGATTCCCTAGGTTTGTTGTTGCAGAACAGGTTTAATTCACTCTTTGGGAGCTGCTACAACATGGACTTCTCTGAGTCACCATTTCAGCATTCTTCTACTTTTGAAAGGCCAGTACAAAAATGAAAAAGTTAGTCTGCTGTTTTTTTTGTCTTTTCTGTTACTAAAGCTAAAATTTGTCACTTTTCTTTCTTTTATAAGCTTCCTTTTAGTTTTCTCCTCATTTCTATGATCTATTTCATTGTTTGCTCCTGTAAACATTTGTCTCCTTCCTTCTGCTCATTTTACTCTTTGCTCTTCTCTAGTATACTCTATATTCTTCCTTCCTGCTCCTCTTCTTCCTTCTCCAACTCTATGTCTATAAACTCCTTGCTAAATACTGCTTTTGTTGACATCTATTAATTTTGAACATTGTTTTCCTTTTTTATTCACTTCAATGTATTCTCTACTGTCTCCTTAGCTTGCTGTAACTATTGGTAATTTTGGAGTTCATTTCCAGAATTCCCAAACATCTGTATCTGCCGCAGTCTGGCTGGGCACAATCAGGAGCCACTTGTCAAAAGAAACTAACTTTATTTTTAGAACCACACACGCCAAACAAAACAGCCTCTCAGGAAAAACCCTCAGAGCCTCAACTGCCACCACCGGCTTTCCACACCTCTCTCTCCCACACAAGCTTCTCTCCACCTCCCACAATCCTCCTGCTTTTGAGGCCGATTGGCTGGGTCACGTGGGTGGAGCCAAAAAAGTCCCCCAATGAGCAGCTCCGTGGTCTGAAAGGGCAGGGAAACAGCCCAATGAGCATCACCGCAGAGGAGCCAATCAGCTAGATGTTGCTGGGGCCGCTGTGAGCCAATCATCAGCCGGCAGCTGGAAGTTTGCTGGCAGCTGGAAGTTTGCTGGGGCCCCTTCGGCTGTGGCTCTCAACATCTCCCCCTCTCTGTTTAAACAACAAGCATGTGGCTTAGGGACGGTGCCTGCCTTAGGTTGTCCAATAGTACATATGGTCCTTAGGTTGGTACAATTGCAATTGGATCTTACCCGTCACTGACTACCGGTCCAGTATACAGCCACACCTGTGGAGAGGTCTTTGTACCAGCGGGGGGGTGAGGTTCTTTGCCTCACCTCTGTTGGCCCCCAAATTTTAGCTGGACGATCATGACAAGCAGAAGGGAGGAAGATACACCATGCCAATTGACGGCTCCTTTTGGAAAAATTGTACCACCAATGACATCATCAGCAAAAATACCCCAACACTACCACAAGTCACTGCACCAACAGATAGTTCACAATGCATACAGGTGAGCTCACAATGTGTCCAGGCAAGTTCTGCAAGCAGTTCAGTGATGGCTATTGTAGAAGCTGTAGATTGGTTTTATCTTTGACTTCACCAGCACTGGGATGAAGATAGGAATTCTGGCAATAATGGCTAAAGAAAAAATTATGTAACATTACAGAAGGCACTAAAAGAAAACAATTTTCTTAACAATTTACATTGTCTTCACGGGCACTGGGATGAAGATAGGAATTCTGGCAATAATGGCTAAAGAAAAAATTATATAACATTCCATAAGGCACTAAAAGAAAACAATTTTCTTAACAATTTACATTATCTTTAAGAGAATTATTAAATATAATGAAAAGGAAAGGTGAAAGTAAACAAACAGATTTGTTAACCTTCTTTTTTGTTTACATATTAAAACAATCCTCAACAGTTGTTTACCCAATTTAAATTAAACCATATAAATCACGTGGAAAAAAAATATTTGGATCCATTTTATCATGAGCGCTCATCATATATGATATATGGACATACGTACATTCAAACATATAACACAAAACACAAGTGTGCACACATAATATAATACATACAACACATAACATTATAGTAAAGGCCTTATAACTTTTTACAGGTGAAATCTCCATTGCAATGTTTAAAAACTCTATAGTCAAAAAATAGAACTGATCAGCAAAACATTAACCTAGGTCTGTATGAGCTCAAAAAACAAAATAGAACTTCATGATATGGCAAAGGGCAATAATAAAATAGATATTGAAAAAAGCATCCTGGTTCTGTTGCAGATGTAAGAATAGCCAAACTGGAGTTTTGGATATCAGTTGTTATGGATTTGAGCCAAATCATCTTCTTTTTGGTCTGTAGAAATCGCTTTAGTTAATCTTTCTGGAATCCAAATCGGCTGCTGTTCTCCCTGTGGAAACACATAAACAGACCCCCGACTCCAGACAATTACTGGGTCAGGACCTTTCCATTGTCCTGTTAGAATATCCTTCCAAAGTACCTTGGGCTTATGCACATTTTTTGGACACATATGCCTTTCCGCAGCACTAAGTCCTGATGAATCCAAATTTAAAAAGTTTAGAGTAAAAAGGGTTATTTTAAGTTTATCTTTGGGGAATATATACCCCTTCCCAATTCCTTCTTTTTGCTTTAATAAGTACATTTTAATAGTTTGATGAGCTCTTTCAACTATGCCTTGTCCCTGTGGATTGTATGGGATTCCTGTTATATGAGTAATGCCAAATGTTGAGCAAAATTGTTTAAAAGAGGTAGAAGTATAACCAGGGGCATTATCTGTTTTTAACTGTTTTGGAACACCCACAGTGGCAAAATTTTGTAAGCAATGAGCTATAACATCTTTAGTTTTCTCTCCGGCATGAAGGGAGCCCATCAAAAATCCAGAAGAAGTATCAACTGTAACATGCAAATATTTTAATTGTCCAAATTCTGGCAAGTGTGTGACGTCCATCTGCCAAATATGGTTAGGTATCAATCCTCTAGGATTGACTCCAAGATTAACTTGTGGTAAAAAGGTCACACAATTTTGACATTGTTTTATTATTTGTCTAGCTTGTTCCTTAGTTATTTTAAAGTGCTTTTGTAAAGTATCAGCATTGACATGGAACTTTTTATGAAAATTTATAGCTTCTTCTAGTGTAGAGAAAATATGTATGTCATGTGTAGTTTTATCTGCTAAATCATTGCCCAAACTAAGGGCTCCAGGCAATCCTGTATGTGCCCTGATATGTCCTATAAAGAATGGATCTTTTCTGTCCCAGATTAGACTTTGTATAGTGGAAAACAAAGAGAAAACAGTAGAGGAAGGGGAAATCCTACCAGCATCTTCAAGAGATACTATAGCATTAACTACATACTGACTATCAGAAAATAAATTAAATACAGAATCTTTAAACATCACAAAAGCTTGTAAAACTGCATTAAGCTCTACCTTTTGAGCTGATTGTTTGGGTACTAAAAATGTAAAAGTTTGATCAGGGGTAACTACTGCTGCTGTACCATTATTTGACCCATCAGTGAATATATTTGGAGCATTCATGATAGGTGTTTTTCTTGTCATTTTTGGAAAAATTACAGGATGCAATGACCAAAAAGACAATAAAGGATTAGATGGTAAGTGGTTATCAAATGAAACATTAGATTTGCACATGATTATTGCCCAAGTATTTAACTCATTAGCTAACTCATCAATTTGATTCATAGTATATGGGGTAATAATTTTATTGGGAGAAATTCCAAACACTCCCTTTGCTGCTTTTATTCCTTTGAGTATTAATTGTCCTACAGCCTCAGGATACCTAGTAAGAATAGTGTTAGGAGAATAAGATAAATGTATCCATAATAATGGACCTTCTTGCCAAAATACTCCTGTAGGAATATTTTTTGTTGGTAGTACAATAAATAATAAAGGCAAACTTATATCAATTCTAGCCAAATGCATATTTTCCATATATGTTTCAATGATTTTTAATGCCTTTCTTGCTTCAGGCGTTAACATTCGGGGTGAATTTGGATCTGATGGACCTTTTAGGATATCAAATAAAGGTCCCAACTCTCCTGTTGGTATACCTAAATAAGGCCTTATCCAATTTATGTCTCCTAATAACTTTTGAAAGTCATTAAGTGATTTGAGTTGATCTACTCGTATTTGAATTTTTGGTGGACGGACCATGGTTGAGGATAATAGAACTCCTAAATAATTGATTGGAAAATTTAATTGTACTTTATCTATTGCTATCTCTAGATTATAATTTTTTAATAAGTTTGTAAGTGTGGCATAACATTCTAGCAATGTGTTTTTATCTTTGTGTGCTAATAATACATCATCCATATAGTGAAATATTTGTAGTTCAGGATTTTGATTTCTAAGTGGCTGGATTACTTTTTTAACATAAATTTGACACATAGTTGGGCTGTTAGCCATCCCTTGAGGGAGTACTTTCCATTCATATCTCTGATCAGGACCTTCATGATTCAGTGCAGGGATAGTAAATGCAAAACGTGGACTATCCTCAGGATGAATTGGAATGGAAAAAAAACAATCTTTAATATCTATAACTAAAACATACCAGGTTTTTGGCAAAGCAGACAACTGAGGAATCCCTGATTGAGCAGGTCCCATAATAACCATCTCATTATTAATGGCTCTTAAATCTTGCAATAATCTCCATTTGCCAGATTTCTTTTTGATGACAAAAATGGGAGTATTATGGGGAGATACAGAAGGTTGTATATGTCCTTCTGCTAATTGTTGTTTGACCAGGTCATGGGCTGCTTGTATCTTTTCTTTAGTCAGGGGCCACTGAGGAACCCATACTGGTCTTTCTGATTTCCAAGTAATTTTTATTGTCTCAGTGGCCCTTTCTGAAAATCCAACCCATGTCTGTCTGTTCCTTGATCTATTTGTATTGGTGCTGCTATACCTTGTTCTTGTTTTTCTAATCTTTTTCCTTTCCTAAAACCTTGTCTAGTCATAATAGTGGGTGCATTTTGGTTGATGTTATTTGTTAATGTCAAACCTAATTGATCTAGGACATCTCGTCCCCATAAATTTACGGGAAGATGATCCAATACATATGGCTGTATAGTTCCTTCACATCCTTCAGGATCCTTCCAATCTAATACCATTGCACTTCTATGGGGATTAGTTGCCACTCCTAGGCCTCGAAGCGTTTGAGTGGCTTGTTGTAATGGCCAATGTTTTGGCCATTCTTGACGAGAGATGATGCTAAGGTCTGCACCTGTATCCAGTAGCCCATTAAATTCATGTCCTTGAATATTTAGTTTTAGCATGGGGCGAGAATCTAAATTTAAAGAAAGCATAGCCCAATCTACACCTGTGGAGCCTAATCCCTTGGAACCTCTTTCTACAGTACGACTGGAAAATTTATCATGTAGGCTGGGTATTATTAGTAACTGTGCTATTCTATCTCCTGGTGAAATTACTGATATACCCTTTGGAGAACTGGCTATAATTTTTATTTCACCTTCATAATCGGGATCAATTACCCCAGGACTTATCATAAGTCCTTTTAGAGTAGAAGAGCTGCGTCCCAATAATAAGCCTACTGTTCCTTTGGGAAGAGGTCCTTTCACCCCTGTGGGAATGATTTGAACTCCCATCTCTGGAGTTAGTACTGCTCTGGCGGAGGCGCAGATGTCCAACCCTGCGCTCCCTCTGGTTTGTCTGATGAGGGATCTGATGGACAATGTGTCCTGGGCACTACCCTGATGGGGTTGCTGGGTTCCTCCAGTGCTCCGTATATTTGTGGTTTTGGGCCCCGGAGCATTGGGCCCCCCTGTCCGTTTTTTGGCAATGGAGCCCGATGCCTTTCTCCACGATATCGTGGATAAACACCTGGTCCTTGTTCGTTTTTTGATAATGGAGTACCCTCTATGGTGGTTTGAGAATGGCATTCATTAGCCCAATGTCTCCCTCTACGGCATCGTGGGCAAATACCTGGTATTCTACTCCTTTGATACCTAGTTTTGTTAAACCCTCCTCCAATGGGGCAATTCCTTTTAAAATGTCCTGTTTGTTCACAATTGTAGCATGTTCTTGGCCTGGCATCTAAAGCCTGTTTTACTGCAGCTGCCACAATTTGCCCTTGTTCATTAATGTCTCTGGCATCTAAAGCCTGTTTTACTGCAGCTGCCACGACTTGCTCTTGTTCATTAATGTCTCTACATAATTTAATATATGTGTTTAAATCTTCATGTTTCCATGGTCTAATGATATCTCTGCACCAACGATTCGCTTGCTCATAAGCCAGGTGTTTTAGTAATGGCATTGCTTGTTCTGTATTCCCAAAAACTCTGGTAGCTGTTTGAATAAGCCTATCTACAAATTCAGCATAAGGTTCATTAGCTCCTTGTATTACCTTAGATAATTGACCTTGTAAACCTCCATGTCCTTGTAAAGTCTTCCATGCCTTAATTGCATCTACAGCAATTTGTGCATATACACCAGGATCATATGCAATTTGTTGCTGCTGATCCTCATAAGGTCCCTTTCCTAACAACATATCTAGATTTCTCTGAGGATAACCAGCTGCTGCATTTCGCCTAGCCGTCTCCTTGCAAAATTCCTCATTGGCAACCTTCCATAACAGGTATTGTCCTCCATTTAGCACAGCTTTACACATATTAGCCCAATCTGCTGGCGTCATGTTCAAGTTGTTAATGGATTCGACCAAGCTTACAGTGAAGGGTGCTTGAGGACCATAGGTTGTTACAGCCTCTTTTAGCTGCTTCACTGTTTTGAAATTTAAAACTTGGTAAAATCGCTGCCCTCCTGCCTCAAATACAGGGCATGTTAATATTTGAGATCTTGTCTCAGGATCCCAACTATCAACTGCGGGGGTTGGGGGCCTCCCAGCATATGGAGGTGGTGCTGTTGGTTGGACACTTACGCCCTCTGGTGATAGAAAGGTGTTAGTAGCAGTCTCCTGTTGTAACTTTCCCCCTGATGGCTTTTTCTGTTTTACACTTTCTTTCTCTGTCTGACTAGCTTGAGAGGCCTTCTCTTTTACTTGAATCTTTTCCTCTGTCTGACTAACTTGAGAGACCTTCTCTTTTACTTGAATCATTATGTCTTCTCCTTCCTCTACCATTGTCTGAACTGAAGGCTTTGGACTAAGCAAACAAGATATGAACGTCCACAATGGCAATGTGCCAACTGGCAGAGTCCCTGGGCTTTTCTTTTCTATTCTTTTTAAATCTTCACCATGATGGTTCCATTGTGATATATTTAACAACTCCTCCTTAAAAAGCCATGGGCTACATTTTTGTATTGTATCAACGTATGCCCTGACTGCTCTTGATTTTACTGGGATGCCTCCTTCCTCTAACAATTTACTTAACACTCTTTCAGTTTGTTTTTTACTAATTTCTGATCTCGTATTTCTACTATAATACAACCCAACAAGATGACGCCAAACAAAACCGAGACAGAATGAAATAAAAAGGGAACAACAAAAAGTCATTATAGCCTTTCTATCCTCCTGACATGTGCATCCGTCCTTTCTCCCTATCTGTTCCTCAGACGTAAATAGTTTTTCCTCAGATGTGAGCGGTTTTTCTTCCGTCTCACTCATCTCCAGGGACAGGCAACTTAAAACAAAAGTGAAGCAAAATAAAAGAGGAATCTTAAAATGGCTACCCATCCTCTCGCCCTGCCCTCAGGGGTGAGCAGTTTCACTTACCCTCAGTCGCTCCCCGTACGGGCCACCAAATGCCGCAGTCTGGCTGGGCACAATCAGGAGCCACTTGTCAAAAGAAACTAACTTTATTTTTAGAACCACACACGCCAAACAAAACAGCCTCTCAGGAAAAACCCTCAGAGCCTCAACTGCCACCACCGGCTTTTCACAAGCCTCTCTCTCCCCCACAAGCTTCTCTCCACCTCCCACAATCCTCCTGCTCTTGAGGCCGATTGGCTGGGTCACGTGGGCGGAGCCAAAAAAGTCCCCCAATGAGCAGCTCTGTGGTCTGAAAAGGCAGGGAAACAGCCCAATGAGCATCACCGCAGAGGAGCCAATCAGCTAGATGTTGCTGGGGCCGCTGTGAGCCAATCATCAGCCAGCAGCTGGAAGTTTGCTGGCAGCTGGAAGTTTGCTGGGGCCCCTTTGGCTGTGGCTCTCAACACTTTATTACCCATTTTCACGTCCAATATCCTTAAGTTTTTACCACAGAAATCACACAACAAAACGCACAAAAACAAACAAACAAAAAAACATATAGAACACAGAACAAAACACAAGAAAACAGAAACCCGGCGCCGAAACAGAAAAACAGAGGAGCAATGCAATGTCTTGCCAAAGCTCCGGGGTAGGAGCGCATGCGTGCCCGTCGGCACCTCTCTACCCTTCCAGAGGAATTTCCTACAGAAAAGAACAGAGGACAGAACGATTTCTCGTTACTGTCCGGACAGGAGTATGTGTGAGCCTCGCCAGGCCACCTCTCTGTCATCAGAAGACATCTCCCTTAACCGGATACCAGATGTTATAAAGGCGCCACTTACCTATGGAGGCCTCCTCCACCAGGTGCTTGCTGATAGTTTTAGTGCGGCAGTTCGCCGCAGTGCTCCGGGGACCAAAGGATCACTCCGAGGCCTTGGAATGTCTCAAGTTGCGCACCCCCTACAGTGGCTCTCCAGCCCGGAGCCCTGGAGCGAAGGCTGGCTTCAGAATTTCCAGCAGTCTGGTCTTGTGATCTGGTCAGGCAGGGTCATCTCGCTGGGGCCTCCAAAATGTTAGACCAGGGTGCAAGAAAAGACCACTGACTCCAATTAAAATCAAATTAAAGCAAGCTTATTTTTTTGACCGGCCGGGCTGCCTTTCCCTTCCAAAACAGCGGGAACAAGACAGCACCCCAGCTTTCCTTCAGCCCAGCTTTATAGCCCAGAAAGTTACACAAAGGGGGGTTACAGATAACAGAACTCTGACAAGCATCACACTAATGGTAGTTTATATTTTTTGCTGGCCCCAACATCAGAATTTATGAGGACCATTAGAGTCTCAGAGAGGGTCGTTGTCTGGCCAGGGAAGGCCAATATTTATGAGGTGTCACTAAGTTTCAGAGAGGGCTGCTATCTGGTCAGAGAGCCAGGCATGGGTGAGTTCAAGGCACGGGCAGGCATTCCAAGCAGGTTCAGAATTTGCAGTAATTTATAGTAAAGCCGAAATTATCTTTTTCATGGCTTTGTGGTGAGATTGCTCCCAATTTTAAAAAAGATCAGGTTGGGTCTATCACAATGGACAGGATCCTAAGGAAAAGCAGTGCTCTGGGATAAGTGGAAGTTTGGGTGGATCGCTGCTTTGGGCATGCTTGCCCAGTTGCAGCCTGTTATTCTCTGCCCAACTTCTCTGCCCTGAACGGAACCTGGGTTCTGTCAGTGTTCAAAACATTAGGAAGATTCCCTACTACTGGTCCAGTCACTGCCAAGGGTTCCTCTCTCAAATTGGCATAATCCATGATAAGCACTAAATTCAGGAAAGGAGGTAGAGTTTTCTTGCCACCATGTTGCCAGCACATTCCAGATGTGATGGGGAGGCTAAAGATCTGATCTCTCACAAAAAGTGAATGATATATGTCAATGAAAATGAGACCCAAAGGGTGATGGAATAAATTAAGTTTATCTTCTATAAAGATGCTAGGCTTAAGTTTCTAACACTTAGGGATGGATGAGGGGTTTTAAAAATGGCTGTAAAACTCTTTTACATGCCTCCCATCAAGATGTGAGGTTCATGTGTTGTGATGGCAAAAGTGAGACATCTGTAGTTGAGGGGAGAGATAAAGAATGTCCATGGACTTCTGCCGTTTCTAAATTTTATTTACTCAAATCACTTGGTACAATTTCACTCTATAGGTTATTAATCAAGGAATGACAATCCTTAATGCTGGGCATTGCAATAGTCATGATCAATTCAAAACAAACAATTCTAAGCTAATTCCAAGCACTGCAAACACACTTAATCATGACAGACCTATTACAGACATTCCTTCTGCATGCTGAGCTTAAGTGCTAGATTGAAAGTCTTAAGTCTTAGATCTTAAGTCCAGCAGAAGCACACTCAGACTGCAGCAACCAGGTCAAGAACCAATAGAGGCTTTTCCTGGGGTGGAGTTCATGGCTGGGTGAGGAGAAAGCTGCTGTACAGTTGGAAAGCAGTGAGGACAAGGCAGAGGATTAGGCAGATGAGAAGAGTTGAGATGTCAGGCTCTCAGGCTTGTGTGCTTCAGTGTTGGATGGCTGAATGTCTGTTCCTTTGCTCCATCATTTATGCTAAATCTGAGGGCTTCTGACCGCCCTTTCAATCCCTATCAGCTGTTACCAGGTTTCTCTGTGATGTCTTTCATTCTGAGGTCAAGCCATTTCATCTGGTGGTCTCCGTCCTGAACTCTTGTCTTTTGTGTTTATCAGGGCAAAGGCAAATGACAGAGACTTCACTCTGAGTTTTATCAGGGTTGTGGAAGGTGACTTATTTTATCAGGCTATGCCTAATGACCATATTGGAGGGCTCCATAGGCATGCCTGGTGGGGACTGAAGTTTTATTTCAAAATGGAGTTACTAAGGCTAAGGCCCTTCTTAGGTTAAAGCTATCCTTACGTCATAAGGCTATCCTTATGTCTCCTGCCTGGAAACACGGATAGACTTGTAACTACTTCAAACAATAAAATATGATGGAGGTGGTACTATGTGACCACCAAGGCTGGATGATAAGAAGCAATGAGACTTTTGCCTTGCCCATTGGAACCCTTGTACTGGAGCTACAAGCTGTCAACTTATATGTTAAACTATCCTGAGGCTGCCATGTTTGGAGGACACACAGATGCATGGAGAGGACTCATATATGCACTCTGGTCAAAGATCTTGCAGAGCTCAGTGTGCAAGACATCTCAGCTCAGGTGCCAGACATGTGAATGGAGACTCCCAATGATTCTAGCCTCCAGCCATCAAGTCCCCCTCATGTCTCTGAGTCTTCCTAGATGAGATACCAAAGAACATGAAGCAGAGGCAAGACATCTCCCTGTACTCTGTCCTAATTTCTGACCCAACAGAACCTGTAACCATAATTCACTACTAATTTTTGAGGCAGTTTGCTATTCAACCATAGTATCCAAAACAGATCTTGATGATAGTGGAAGCCTCTTCCACTCCCATACTTGAAAATCTAATGTTCTTGAGGAAAAAACAGATCTGTACATGGCAGTTTGTGCCAAATAATTGTTTGTTTTTTGAAAGGATTAATGTTTAGCATTGTCACATAAGGTGGCAGGTTTTATGCAGAGTGCATGAATAGTTAGGTTCTCGGCACAGACAAAGCACATGTAAAATGATGCATACATTTTTTCTATCATGAGGAAAACAATATTTCATGTACAGTATTAAAATAAGTTAAATGAGTGAGAATTTTTAGACATATTCTTCAGTGTATGAAACTAAGGTATTTCTATGCTATAAGGCAACAGAAATATACAGTTAAAATGTATTATATGGGTATCAGGCACTGCTCAAAACACTACATCCTCCTATCCATCCATCTATCCAGCCTGCCAACCAACTTAGTGGCAAAAGAAATTATCAAAAAAAGGGAAATAATAGATAGCATTTCCCCCATCAAGCAGTTGCTAACACCTCTGAAGGAGGGGAAAGGTGGGACTTTCCAATACAAGCAAGCACCCCCTGAATAGCTGTTTTCCGCCTTTTGGTCATGTAGGCATGGGAAGAAAGGAAACCATAAATCTATAAAGGGGTAGGACAGGCCCACTCCCATGGGCACCAACTCTGGGTTCCCTACCCTCCCTACCCTCTCGCTTCTCTTAAATAAAATTTACATTTTACTCTTGCCTCAGCATTTCTCAGGTATTTAATCTTCAACACCCCAGGGGAACAAATACCCCATCCTGACTTTCAAGACCAGTATCACAATCATACATCTAACTATTCATGCTTCCTTCCTTCCCTCCATCCATCGTCCATCTCTCCACCTACCTCTTTATCTCTCCATCTGTCTATTTGTCCACCCAGTTGGACAATGAATCAACATTAAGGGAAATCTCCAAGGGGTTAAATTCTATATTAGGCTCTGGGCATCTAAAATTAAATAAGATCCACCCCTGTTCTCACTTAAGATAGTTCATAGGCTAGGAGAAGTGCTTATACCAGAGAAGTTTTGACATGTGCAGGACTTTGATGTTTCTCATGGCCCTTGGTTCAGTGTGGTTTGTGTCCTTATGATGAGATCAGGGTGGGGCCCTTGGTTCAGCTTGGCTTGTTCCCTTATAAGGAGATGAGGGTAGGGCCCTTGGTTCAGGGTGGTGTTTTGTCCTTATAAGGGGATAAGGGCGGGCCCTGGTTCAGCTTGACTTTTGTCCTTATAAGGTAAAAAGGGTGGGCTTGGTTCAGCATGGCCATTGTGAGGGAATTTCAAAGAGCAGGTATATAAGAGAGTGGCCACCACTGGGTTTTTGTCCATATGTACAGGAAGCTCTTGGTGGTGACCTGTCGGACTCCCAGATAGTTAGTGCATTTTGTGGTGGTTGGTGGCTGGTGGTTGGTGATTAGCGATTGGTGGTTGTGGTCTTCTGGGTTTTTTGATTTGATTTTTTTTTCCTTTTGTTTCTTTGCTTTCATTTTGGGGGCTTTTTTATTTTAGCTATTTGTTTTGGTTTATTATTTTTTTTTTAAGCTAGCATCCTAAGATGGTGTTCCATTTTAGTAGCAGCAGTGAGAGTAGTGAGAGCAGTGAGAGCAGTGTAGAGAGACCAGGGCCGGGCTCCTATGAGCCTGCCATCACCGACCATTATGAACTTCTGCGGGACATTGGGAAAGGGGGCTTCGGGAAGGTGAAACTTGCCCGCCATCGCCTCACGGGGACAGAGGTTGTGGTGAAGGTTGTGGCAAAAGTAGGCAGGAACCTCCCCTTCCTGTCTGAACCCCATATAATGGCGGGCTTGGATCACCCAAACGTGATCCGACTCTTCCAGGTCATTGAGACCCTCAAATATATGTACATTATCATGGAGCATGCAGGTGGGGGACATCTTCGGAGCCTCATCTCGGAACCTGGTGGCATGCCTGAGGAGGAGGCCCGCAGACTCTTCAGGCAGATGGTGCGTGCTGTGCAGTACTGCCATGAGAAGGGCATCGCACACCTGGACCTCAAGCCCAAAAACTTCGTGCTGGATGCCAGTGGTACCGTGAAACTCATTGACTTTGGCCTGAGCACCAGATTCACAGCCGGGCAGAAGCTGAGCAAGTTCTGGGGCACTCTCCAGTACTTTGCCCCAGAAGTTGTCCGTAGGGAGGAATACGAGGGCCCCCTGGCGGACATCTGGAGCCTGGGGGTGGTTCTCTATGTCATGCTGACAGGGAGCCGCCCATTTATAGCAAACAGTGTTGGGGAGGTGAGGAGGCTGATCATGGAGGGAGCCTATGGCATTCCTGAACATGTTTCCAAGGGAGCTCAGAGCCTCATCCTTGAGATTCTGAAGGTGGACCCCAGGCAGAGGCCCAGCCTAAAACAGATAATGAGCCACCCATGGCTGAGCCAGGGCAAGGAAGATTCACCCCGTCCTTCTGGCGAGGCCCTCCCCACCCACCCGGATCCTGCCATTATAACAACTATGTTCGACATGGGTTACGACCCCTATAACATCTGGGTGTCCCTGTCAAATAAGAAATACGATGATGCCATGGCTACCTACCTCCTGCTCAAGTGCCAGAGAACCCAGGGGGTGGGTTGCACATGCCAGGAGAAGCCCGTGCAGCGTCGGGTGGTAGGGCCTCGCCCAGGCCCTGCAGATCCTCCTAGGGTCGACCCCAGGAAGTGCTCCAGTGAGCCTGCCCTTGGCTTGCCCTGTGAGCAGCAGCAGCAGCCAGAGGAGGCCAAGCTGTCTCTGCAGAAGGGTGGTGGCAGTGCCAGTGTGCCTGGCATTCGTCTCCGCTTTGTCCACGTGGACACACCCCCTCCCAGCCTAACCTCCCAGCACCACCCTGTGCCCAGCACAACCGACTCCTCCAGCCTCAGTAGCGAGATCACAGAGGACCACAGCTCCTCCTCCCAAGCTACCTCCACAGAGCCAACCCACCACTGCATCAGGGGTTGGAGGAGGGTGAGGAAGAGTATTGTCTCCTGCCTTCGACAGCTGTGTTTCATCCCATGCTTCAGTCATTGTTCAGGAGCACAGTAGTTCCAGTGGAAATCCCCAGCCAAGACCAACAGAACCAATGAACAGCCCGAAGACTGAGGTGTGCCAACAGGTTTCCAGGCAGGAGCGCATCTGGGTCCATCAGGAGTCTCTTCTGCCCCCACCTGCGAAGACACCTCATAGAGACTTTGCCTTGGGTCATGTTTCCCTGTCCTGCTTTTTGTCCTGTTTCTCCCCTTGCTTTGGGAGAAATTTTTAATTTTTTTTCACAAATTATAAAATTGTTTCAAAGATTTTAAAAATGCAGTTTTTGTTTGTTTATTTTTAAGACGGGGGCCTCAGGATAAAGGCCGGTGCCCAGCAGCCATCCTTTCCAAGGCCTAGACTATTGTGCCTCCTTCTCCTGCTCAGTGTAAATACTCCCTCACCTTGAATCAGGGTAGATTGGGAACTTACTTGCCTTGAGCCAATGTAGGTAGGGACTTATTCCCCTTGACCTAGTAGAGACAAATTCTCCCTTTGAGCAAATATAGACTTGATTCACTTTGAACTGATCACTTTGGCCAGAAGAAATTCTTTTCCTGGTCTTTAGGCCCCTCCATGAATTGTGTGGGGAGTGTGGAGTGCAGCTGTTGAAGATGTTGGTAAAGATGGTGCCCAGACTGCTTCTCTTCAGGGAGTTTAGGTCCATGACACACTGAATGGCACGTGAACCGTCACCTCCAATCCCTGTGAATGGCGCACCTCCAATCCCTGAAGTGGCGCGAACTCTCGGCCAATGAAGAAGTAACAGTCCACTCGCCTTGCTGCTCCTCATCCTGTGTTAAGCCCATAAATATCAATACCCTGTTTGTGTTCATTCTCTTATTCTCTCTTACTCTCTCCCCCCTCCCCTCTCTCCCCCCTCTCCTCTCTCTCCCCCCCTCTCCTCTCTCTCCCCCTCTCCTCCTCTCTCTCTCTCTCTCTCTCTTTCTCCTCTGTGACTGGCCACTATGGTCCTGCTAATAAAATCTCGGACAGGTATACGGTTGTTTTGGCTTGTTGAGTTTACGGAGCTTTTCCATCTTCCTTTACAGAAGACACCTGCAGCAAGGTACTGGGGACTCCAGAGTGTTCTATGGCTTCATTTCCATGATCCTATGGGCAGGGAAACAAGAGCTGGGCCAGTGGGAAGGAGAGGGCCTGCCTGCAGCAGTGGCTGGGTGCTTCACCACATGGCATGCATCCTGCCCACCCAAAGGCTCCTGCTGGTCACACCTAATCATAAACAGTGAATGAAAAACCAGCCTCTATCTCAGAGCATAGCCTGTCCAAGGAAGGGGCATGGCCTTTGTCCTTGGAAAAACCCACAGAGCACTCCTAGGCACATTCCCACCCTGCTAAGTTGTTTATCTTCAAATAACAGGAGAGATCTTCTGCGCCAGGTGTCCCTGACTCAGGCTAGGTGGGGATCCATAGCAACCCCCTAGCAGCCACCAATCAGCATGAGACAGGGAAATACCTGGGATGCCAGATGACCCTCCCAGTAGTTTATGGTGGTTGATAAAATGTTGGGAAACCATGTAGTTCAGCACGTATACCCCTCTTGGCTTAAACCAATCAGTTCAAATGAATACCCCTTTCGTACTGACCAATCACCCCTACCCAACTTGTTCCCGCCAGTGAATGTGCTAATCATGTTTTAGAGTTGTTATTTGATTTTCCCGCGGTGTGTGATGATTTGCTAAGAGATGCTATGATGTATGTGAAGTCCCTGCCTTCTCCAAAGAATGTATAAAACTGCTGCAAACCTTGGGCTCAGGGCCTCTCAGCGTCACCAGTTGCTATGTGTGTGCGCAGAGGACCAAGCTAGCTCACAATAAACACCTCTTTGCTGTTTACATCGATCTTGGTCTCTGGTGGTCTTTTGGGGATCCCGAATTCAAGCATAACATTCTGGTGGAGTTCGGCAATAAAGAGTTGCTGTTTTGAACCTACAAGTGCTTCGTGGCGGCTCGGTTATTTGTGCCCAGCCAGACTGCGGCAAAAAAGTAAATTTTGAAAAGTAAAAAAAAGGGCAAGGACTTCTTGAGGTTCAGGGACAGGATGAATCAAATGTGTGCTACCAAGAACACTAGAGCATTTGGAATCAGAGAATGCTTTCTCCTTTTGACCTTGGATCTCCAACAGGAAATGAGTTTGTACCAGGACAAACTGCCCCAGAAGACAGTGCAGAGAGCAGAACCTGACTGGCCTAAGGTTTGTTATGATGGTAATTGATATTTAGAAGCTTTACCACCAGGAGAAAAATGAGGTAAAGAGGAAATGTGAAACAGTCACAAATCATCACCCTACACAAAGAGGCCTCCAGTTTCTGTGAAAGATAGAAACTCTGAAAAATAAATAATCTAACAATAAAAATTCTTAAGTGGTGTGGGGGGGCAGGGGAGATAGCACTTAAGTTATTTTAGAAAGATCACAATTTTTAAAAAAAGATCACAATTAAAAAAAAAAAAACAACCTATGGTTTGGAACTGGGCTTAAGATCATTTCATTTAAGATTATTTCATTTACTTGAGTGACACATAGTGAAATGGTTTCAAGTGTTTGCCATTGCCATTGTTTGCATCTGGAATGTCCCCCAGAAACCCATTTGGTAAAGGCTTAGCCTCCACTTGGTGCTAATTGGAGGTGGTAGAAACTGTTAAGAGGTGGGGCCTAGCTCTTTGGATCATTGAGGTGTGCCCTTGAGGAGATTATGGGACCTCACTCTCTTCTCTTTTATGTCCCTGTCATGAGGTGAGCAGTTTTACTCTGCTATGCATTCCTATGAATTCCCATCCTGATGTATCACTATAGGCCCAAAGCAACAGGGACAACAGATCACAAACCTCTAAAACTGTAAGCCAGAACAAACCTTTTCTTTTTATAATTTGTTTATCTCAGGCATGTGTTATACTAATAGAAAGCTGACAGAGCCTGAGTACAGACTTTTCAGAAATAGAATGAATAAATAATTTACTGCTACTTGCAATTTAATTAATTTTTGCAATAGTTCTAAGTAGCAGCAAATTAATTAAATTCCAACAAAACAAAACAGAGGCAGTAGATAGACCAAAATTTCTCTCTTAAGAGTACTCTGCTAGGCACAGTGGTGCAAGCATGTAAGCCACTTGGGAGGCTGAGACAGGAGGATCAGAAGTTCCAGGCCAGCCTGGGCAATTTAGCAAGATTATGTCTCAAAATAAAAAATTAAAAAAGAACTAGAGATGTAGCTCAGTGGCAAAATGTTTCTAGGTTCAATCCCTAGTACTGTAAAACAAAGCTGTGCTGGGAAAGGTTGTCTCAGGATAGAACAGAACCAAGGGAAAGAGCTAAAAGGGTGACTTGGTTTGAGTTGTATATTAAGCTTTAAGTCAGATCTACCATTAAACTTTTCATGCTAGGGATTGAACCCATCATCTTAACTTGATTACATCTGCAAAAACCTAACTTCCAAATAAGATCTCATTCACAGGTACCAGGGGTTAGAATTTGAACATTTTTGAGGGTATGCAATTCAACCCACAACATCTGATATTTGGGTGGATAAAACAATCCTCTGGGATGGCCTCAAACTAAAAAACTTCTTTACAGCAAAGGAAACAATCAAGAATGTGAAGAGAGAATGGGAGAAAAATCAAAGCATTATCTCCAGGATATATAAAGAACTCAAAAAAACAACACTGAAAAACAAGTAATCCAATCAATAAATGGTCAAAGGCACTGAAAAGGCACTTTACAGAAGAAATACATATGGTCAATAAATACATGAAAAAGTGTTCAACATCTCTAGCAATTAGAGAAATGCAAATTAAAACTACACTGAGATGGAGCTGGGATTGTGGCTTGGTGGCAGAGCACTTGCCTAGCATGTGTGAGGCACTGGGTTCAATTCCCAGCACCATATAAATAAATAAATAAATAAATAAATAAATAAATAAATAAAGTATTGTAATCATCTACAACTAAAAATTTATTTTTTAAAAAAACTACACTGCAATTCCATCTCTTCCATCAGAATACAAGTAACAGGGGCTGGAGTTATAGCTCAGTGGTGGAGTGCTTGCCTCATGCATGTGAGGCACTGGGTTCGATCCTCAGCCCCAATAAAAATAAATAAAGTAAATAAAGATATTGTGTCAATCTTTTAAAAAAGATATTTTTAAAAAAGAATGCAAGTAACAATAAATGTTGGCAAGGATGTGGAGAAAAAGGTACACTCTTACATTGCTGGTGGGACTGCAAACTGGTACAAGCACTCTGGAAGGCAGTATGACAATTCCTCAGAAAACTTGAAATGGAACCAGCATTTGACCCAGTTATTTGACTCCTTGGAATATACCCAAAGGACTTAAAATCAGCATACTACAGTGACACAGCGCATCAGTGTTCATAGCAGCTCAATTCACAACAGCTAAGCTATGGAACCAACCTAGTTGCCCTTCAACAAATGAATGGATAAAGAAAATGTTGTATACACACAATGGAATATTACTCAGCCATAAAGAAGAATAAAATCATGGTGTTTGCTGGTAAATGGATGTAACTGGAGAGTACATGCTAAATAGTCTATCAAATGTTCTGTCTAATATATGGAAGCTGACACACAATAAGGGGGAGAGAGAAGAGAAGTTCATTGGGTTAGACAAAGGGGAATGAAGGAAAGGGAGGGGGTATGGGTATAAGAAAGACAGTAGGATGAATTGGACATAACTTTCCTATGTTCATACATGAATACATAACCAATGTAACTCCAAATCATATACAACCACAAGAATGGGAAGTTATTCTCAGTATGTATAATGTGTCAAAATACACTCTACTGTCATGTATATCTAAAAAGAACAAGCTTAAAAAAAAGCTCAAATGAAAGCATAACCAACAGAGTAGACCACTTGTAAGACAGGACATCAGACAATGAAGACAAAATACATAATCTTGAAAAGAACATAGATCACACAGTGACAATGGTAAGAAACCATGAGCAGAACATTCAAGAAATATGGAATAGCATAAAAAGACCAAATTTAAGAGTTATTGGGATAGAGGAAGGCATAGAGGTCCAAACCCAAGGAATGAACAATCTATTCAAGGAAATAATATCAAAAAACTTTCCAAACATGAAGAATGAATTGGAAATCCAAATTCAATAAGCCTACAGGATGCCAAATGTACAAAATCACAACAGATCCAAGGCACATTTTAATGAAAATGCCCAACATACAGAATAAGGAGAGAATTTTAAAAGCCATGAGAGAAAGGAATCAGATTACATACAGGGGAAGACCAATTAGGAAAACAGACCCTCAAAGCTAGAAGATCCTGAAACAACATATATCAAGCTCTGAAAGAAAATGGATGCCAACTAAGAATCTTACATCCAGCAAAATTAAGCTTTAGATTTGATGATGAAATAAAAACCTCCCATGATAAACAGAAGTTAAAAGAATTTATAGCTAGAAAACCGGAACTACAAAACATCCTTGGAAAAATATTCCATGAAGAGGAAATGAAAAACTACAATGAAAATCAGCAGAAGGAGGTAGTACCCTAAACGAAAATTTAATCAAAGAAGAAAATCAAGTCAAGTTAAATAACAAAAATAAACAAATATGGCTGGGAATACAATCCATGTCTCAATAATAATCCTGAATGTTAATGGCTTAAACTCATCAATCAAAAGACATAAACTAGCAGATTGAATTTTAATAAAAAAGACCCAACAATATGCTACCTCCAGGAGACTCATCTGATAGGAAAAGACATACACAGACTGAAGGTGAAAGGTTGGGGAAAATCATACCACTCACATGGACTATGGAAGCAAGTAGGGGTTCCCATCCTCATATCAAATAAAGTAGACTTCAAGCCAAAGTTAATGAAAGGGGATAAAGATGGGCATTACATACTTCTCAAAGGAACCATACACCAACAAGACATATAAATCATAAATATATAGGCCCCAAACAATGGAGCAGCTATGTTCATCAAACAAATTCTTCTCAAGTTTAAGAGTCAAATTGAATACAACACAATAATCTTGGGTGACCTTAACACACCTCTCTCACCACTGGATAGATCTTCCAAACCAAAGTTGAATAAAGAAACTATAGATCTTAATAATACATTAATAACTTTCACTTAACTGACATATACAGAATATTTCAACCTGCATCAAGAGGATACACTTTCTTCTCAACAGCACATGGATCCTTCTATAAAATACACCATATAATATGCTACAAAGCAACTCTTAGCAAATACAAAAAAAGTAGAGATACTACCCTGCATTGTATCAGATCATAATGGAAAGAAATTGGAAATCAATGACAAAATAAAAAATAAAAATTATTCCAACACCTGGAGACCAAACAATATGCTACTGAATAAACAATGGGTTGCAGAAGACATCAAGGAGGAGATTTAAAAATTCCTAGAGGTAAATGAGAACATAGACACAACATATTGAAATCTCAGGGACACTATGAAAAGACTACTAAGAGAAAACTTCATCGTATGAGGTTCATTCCTTAAAAAAAAGAAAAAGTCAACAAATAAACTATCTAACATTACATCTCAAAACTCTAGAAAAAGAAGAAGAAATCAACACCAAAAGCAGTAGAAGACAAGAAATAATTAAAATTAGGGCTGAGATCAATGAAATCTAAACAAAAGAAACAATTGAAAAATTGACAGAACAAAAAGTTGGTTAATAAATAAAATTGACAGACCCTTAGCAATGCTAATGAAGAGAAGGAGAGAAAAATCAAATTTCCAGCATACGTGATGAAAAAGGTAATATCACAACAGACACTACAGAAATACAGAGGATAATTAGAAATTATTTTGAAAACTTATACTCCAATAAAATAGAAGATATGGAAGGCATCAACAAATTTCTTAAATCATACGATCTGCCCAGATTGAACCAGGATGATATACACAATTTAAACAGACCAATATCAAGTGCTGAAATAGAAGACATCATCAGAAGTCTACCAACCAAGAAAAGCCCAGGACCAGTTGGATACACAGCTGAGTTCTACAAGATCTTTAAAGAAGAAATCACACCAATACTCTGCAATTTATTTCAGGAAATAGAAAAAGAGGGAGCACTTCCCAACTCATTCTATGAGGCCAATATCACCCTGATTCCAAAACTAGGCAAAGACACATAAAAAAAGAAAACTTCAGACCCATATCTCTAATGAATATAGATGCAAAAATTCTCAATAAAATTCTGGCAAATCGAATACAAAAACATCATGCACCACAATCAGGTGGGATTCATCCCAGGGATGCAAGGTTGGTTCAACATACGGAAATCAATAAATGTAATTCATCACATCATATGATCATCTCATATGAAAAAGCATTTGACAGAATACAGCACCACTTCATGTTCAAAACATTAGAAAAACTAGGGATAACAGGAACATATCTCAACATCATAAAGGCTATCTATGTTAAGCCCCAGGCCAACATCATTCTAAATAGAGAAAAATTGAAGGCATTCCCTCTAAACCTGGAACAAGACAGGGATGCTCTCTTTCACCACTTCTATTTAACATAGTTCTTGAAACATTGGCCAAAGCAATTAGAAAGACGAAAGAAATTAAAGGGATATGTATAGGAAAAGAAGAGCTTAAATTAGCACTATTTGCGGACGAGATGATTCTATGCCTAGAAGACCCAAAAAGCTCCACCAGATAACTTCTAGAACTAGTAAATAAATTCAGAAAAGTAGCAGTATATAAAATCAACACCCATAAATCAAAGGTATTTCTGTATATCAGTGACAAATCCTCCAAAAGGGAAATGAGGAAAACTACCCCATTTACAATAGCTTCAAAAAAATAAAATAAAATAAAACACTTGTTGGGAATCAACTTAACAAAAGAGGTGAAAGATCTATACAATGAAAACTACAGAACCCTAAAGAAAGAAATCAAAAAAGACCTTAGAAGATGGAAAGATCTACCTTGCTCTTGGATAAGCAGAATTAATATTGTCAAAATGACCATACTACCAAAAGAACTCTACAGATTTAGTGCAATTCCAATCAAAATCCCAATGACATTCCTCATAGAAATAGAAAAAACAGTCATGAAATTCATCTGGAAAAATAAGAGACCCAGAATAGCTAAAGTAATCCTTCGCAAAAAGAGTGATGCAGGTAGCATCACTATACCATAGCTTAAACTACACTACAGAGCAATAGTAACAAAAACAGCATGGTATTGGCACTAAAATAGATTTGTAGACCAGTGGTACAGAATAGAGGACACAGAGACTAACCCACATATTTAGAATTATCTTATATTAGGCAAAGGTGCCAAAAATATACATTGGTGCTTGGAAAATTGGAAATCCATATGCAACAAAGTGAAACTAAAGCACTATCTCTCACCATGCACAAAACTCAACTCAAAGTGGATCAAGGACCTAGGAATTAAACCAGAGAAACTACATCTATTAGAAGAAAAAGTAGGCCCAAATCTCCATCATATTGGATTAGGCCCCAACCTCCTTAATAAGACATGAATTGGTGTGAACATACTTTATATACAACCAGAGATATGAAAAATTGTGCTCTATATGTGTAATAAGAAATGTAATGCATTCCGCTGTCATTTATTTTTTAAAAAATCAATTAAAAATTTTTCAAAAAAGAGTTCAAAGTCAGCCTAAGCAACTTAGTGAGCCCCTAAGCAACTCAGTGACCCTGTCTCTAAATAAAATATAAAAAGGGCTGAGGATGTGACTCAGAAGTTAAGCACTCCTGGGTTCAATCTCTGGTACCCCCCCAAAGAAAAAAATGTACAAAGAATCCATAAAGTCCTTTACTTGTGTTTTATTCATAAAACTGTACACACAAATTATGGATATGTCACACTGTAAATACTCAACAGGTGTTTACTATTATTTTAATTCAGAATGTTTTGTGAGTCAGTGATTATGTATCGAATTCGTGATGGAGCTGAGTACAGTGACACATGCCTGTAATTCCCACAGCTTGGGAGACTGAGGCAGGAGTATTTCAATCTGGAGGCCAATCTCAGCAATTTAGTCAGTCCCTCAGCAACTTAGCAGACCCTGTCTCAAAATAAATAAAGAGGACTGGGGCTATAAAAAGCATCCCTGGGTTCAATCCCTAGCACAAAAAAAAAAAAAAACAACTTCCTACTGGAAAATATTTCAGATCCACAAATCTTTCGCTTTTATATAGGCAGTATCTAGAAGACAGTGAAGGGTTTTGATTAACTTCACAGTAATTAGTTGTAAAATTTTTGTGTCTCTTCTTATGTGTTCCTTCAAATTTTTCTGATGATCAAAGAGCTTTGAAGTACCAAACTCATTAGGGAAAATATTATGATAGAAATATAACCAGTGTCAGCTCTTTTTACAAAATATTATTTGGATGGAAAAGCTGTTTTTATGGCAGCGTTTAAGTTTACTTTCCTAAATGTCCAGAGGGTGGCAGCACCATGCCAGAATTTTCTGGAAAAAAAATATTGTTCTGAATTCACACTCCCAAGCTGGCTTTTTTGCATTTTGAACTCCTTTTCCTGGATCTCAGATTCTTTCATATCCTTATTTAGACTTTAGACCATCACTTAGGTGGAGCGAGCCCCCTTCTTATTGGAGGATGCTGGTCAATTCATGGATTGGAAAAAATAGGCTTTTCACTTTGGCCACAAAAGACTAACCTAGAGTGTGACTCTAAACAGGTGCCTGTGTTCCTCAGAGCCTCAGTTTTCCTTGTGTGAAAAAAAAAAAAAAAAAGGACAGCGGAAGACTGTCAAACCCAGGACTTCGCACATGCTAAGAGATTCTTGGAGGTCCTCAGCCCTGACAGGACCTTGTAACCTTCAGGGTGGGTGGGTCCAGATCAGAGATGGGGAAAGCCACTAGCTGGAGTTCCAACGTGTGAGTCAGAGGCCGTAGGTGACGGAGACTCGCAAGGTGAACTCTGGGGCATTCTGATTCCCTGGAATAAAAAGTGTAAAACGGTACTGCGATTTTAAAACAAACCGGGATGTATTCGGAAACTCCACGGTGAGTCACGATAATCTTTAACATAAAACTGAAGACGTCAACAAGATTCTGTGCTTTAGAAGGCTTTTCCAGAGGCTACCTATCCACTCCTTTCTGCCCTTGAGGTTACTTCGATGGAGACCGTCACTTGGGGCAACTGTTTTGTTTACTTGAAGCTTTATGGAGTTTGTTCAATAGAAACTTTTTTTTTTTTTTTTTTTTTGAGACGGGTGTTCTGGCGCCCTCTGGTGACCAATCACGAGCACCACTCACCTAATGAGTTTCAACCTCTCAAACCAAAAAATCAAAGTTTTAACATTTTGAGTTATACATTACTTTGCAAAAGCAAGGCTTCTCTCAGATGCTTCCCACTAAAGCTGACACTATCTCTAGGAGTACTTGTTGGTTTTCTATAAAATGAATCAAATCTTTGTAGTTGATTTAACTCATCAATTTTTCCTCTATTGGTGCTTGGAGTTCAATTACTAATGCATAATCTAATAACTTTCTCTTCCTCCTCCTCCTTCTTCTTTTCTCCTTCCCGCTCCTCCTCTCCGTTCCACTCTCTTTCCTTTTGCTCCTCCTTCTCCTTCTTCTCCTATCCTTCTTCATTTCCTCCTTCTTGGTGTGTGTGTGTGTGTGTGTGTGTGTGTGTTGCTAGTATCAAACCCAGGGCCTTGAACATGCTAGGCAAGTGCTCTACCACTGAGTTCCATCCCCATCCCTGAGTGTCTGTATTTCTGCAGCCACTTCCCCACCTCAAGGTCAGCACAACTCCACCTTCTTAGTCTTTACCACTGTCCTGGACTGGATGCACAAGCGTGAACCTCCTGGCTGCTTTCCCAGGAAATAATTAATAAGCTCTCCAGCTCTTTCATGCATCCCTTTTTCCTTCCACCAGGTTTTTGTTTCTGAGGTTGCAACAAGATTCTTTATTGATCAATCTTAAATTATGCCCCCACCATTAATATAAAAAGTCAAGGTTAAATAAATTGAATATGGGAAGTCATAAAAGTATATGTAATTTAATATATGCATATTCCCTGAATAATTTTGATTTAGGTAAGAAAAAAGCTATCTACCAAACAACTATTATTTTGTGAGTTTTGTTGAGATGAAGCAACTGTTGCCTCCATTTCTGTCTGTCCATCTCTATATTCACTTGACAATAGCAAGAGTAACTTGAAATTGAACACCTGTTTCTACTAGATAAAATCATCAAGGTAAAGCCCCTGAAGCCCACCACTGGAGTTAGGGACTCAGTGCTGGAGAGAATATTAGAGCCCAACTTCTTCACCAGGGCAAGAAGCCAATTCTTGGCACCGCTGACTGACGGGACATTATGCTAGATGCTAACTCTGCTTCTGTCTGCCCTTGGACCTTTTCCAGGTAAACTTTTCATCTGAGCACCCCAGTGTCTCCTACCCCTTCCAAATGAGGCAGAGAACAACAGCCTAAAAAGTTCATTAATGATAGTTACTAGTGTTACCAGTTCTGATGTTTTAACATCCCTGACTGGTTGGTGCTGTCCAATGTGGCAACCTCTAGCCATATGCCAGTATTGGGCACTTAAAATGTGGCGCCTGAGGTAGATATTGTAAATATATTCTGGAGGTGTAATAAGAGTACAAAGTGTCCCATTAATAACTATATTTTGATTGTGTGTTGAAATTATTATATGTGGATATACTGGGTTAAATAAGATATATTGTTGAAATCAATTTCAGCTGCTTATTTTTCCTTTTCAAATTCGGCTGCTCAGCAATTTAAATATGCATACATGGCACATATATTTCTATTGTACTCTATTTGCTGCTCTCTAGACCTTTCTGGCCCAGACAGAGGTATTTGTCTGACCATCTCCACTTTAAGTTCTTTTGGGGGCTAAATACTCCCCTAAAGGGCACGATCTGCCTGGTTTCTCCTAGTTTGTCTCCTCCTGGTTAGTCTCATCCTACTGCCCAAGGAGTTATGTGACACATGATGGCTACTGTGAGAAAGCATTCTAACATGATGTCCTAGGTTGTTCGCTCTATTCTTGGATAACTCTAGCTGTTAGAAGATTCGTTCTTATATTGTAGCCCAAAATGTTTCCCTATTACAGCCTTCTATGTGAATAAATGTGAGTCATGGTTAATGACTAGATAGTAACAAGTTTATGGCATTTATTTAACCAATTCCTTATTGTAGTCATCTTAGGTTTAAAAAAATGAACCATAATGATAATTCTCCTCATAGTTAAATATTTTTTTTTTGTACCAGAGATTGAACCCAGGAGCGCTTAACTACTGAGCCACATCCCCAGCCCTTATTTTAATTATTATAGTGAAACAGGGTCTTGCTAAGTTTCTGAGGGCCTTACCAAGTTGCTTAGAGTGGCTTTGAATTTACAATCCTGTTGCCTCAGCTTCCTGAGCCACTGAGATTACAGGCATGGTCCACTGGGCCGGGAAATAGTTAAACATTTTTACACCTGTTAAATGAGTTTCTTTGGATAAACTCTGGCCCTTATAATTACTGAATTAAATGGTATATACGTCTTTAAGCTTCTGACACCATTCTGCATTACTTCAACAACACTGGCTATTATAATACAAAAACTCTTTGTAATTTTTTTTTGTTTTTGTTATTATTGTTGTTTGCTTCTTGGTGGTACTAGGGATTGAACCTAGGGTCTCATACATGCCAGGCAAGTATTCTACCACTGAGTTATATCCCCAACCTTTTTTAAATTTTATTTTGAGATATGGTCTTGCTAAGTTGCCATGGTTGGCATCGAACTTTTGATCCTCCTGCCCCAGTCTCCTGAGTAAATGGGATTACAGGCATGTACTACTGTACCCAGCAGTAATTTTTAATTCTTATAAAATGACTTTTTAAAATGGCAATTTATTGCATTAGTGGTATAATGCTTTAACTTTCGGGTATTCTATGCATTTTCCCCACACATAGTTTTCTTTCCTTTGCATTTTCATATTTTTTATTGTTCTTTTTTAAAGAAAATTCTAGATTGGCTTTTCTCCCCTTCTTAACAAATGTCACCTGGTTACCCTAGCCTTGCAATGATCACAAGAACTTACTTTCTTAAATTAGTGGTTTCTTTTCCATTTATTTATTTATTTATTTATTTATTTATTTATTTATTTCCAGATGGAAGAGCAAGCAGTCTGGTTCTGATTGTCCCATGGGTCCTGAGTGACCCACAATGACAACTTGCTACTTTTGTGTCTTGTGAACTGGAAAAGATGAGCACCCATGTCCTTGGCTGAGGTGCAGAATCCCCTCCTCTAACACCTGCTGGTAGAGACAACAGGTGAGGAATGAGTGATTTCTCCTGCTTGTAAGGAAGCTCCAAACTCTCCCTCAAGGTTTGTTTTTCTCTTTTATCTTTCTGTTATGGTTTATATAACAGGTGACCCCCAAAAGCTCCTGTGTGAGACAATGCAGGAATGTTCAGAAGTGAAAATATAGGGCTGGGTTTGTGGCTCGGTGGTAGAGCACTTGCCTAGCACCTGTGAGGCAATGGGTTCGATCCTCAGTACCACATAAAAAATATTGTGTCAATCTACAAATATATATATGACTGATCAGGTTGAGATGAGAGTTGTAACCTAATCAGTGAATTGATCAACTGATGTGGATTAACTGATGTGGTAGTAACTGTAGGCAGGTAGGGTGTGGCTGTAGGAGGTGGGTCATTGGGAGAGTGCTTTTGGGGCTTATATGTCTTCTTGTAGAGGGAGCTCTCACTCTGTTTCTTGTGTCATGAAGTTGCTTTCCTCTACAACACTCTTCTGTGATGTTCTGCTTCACCTTGGACCTGAGCAATGGAGTCAGCCATATGTAGACTAAACCATGAGCCCCAAAATGAACTTTTCCTCCTCTAATTGTTCGTTTCAGGTTTTTTTTTTTTTTTTTTTTTATCACAGGCAGTGAAAAAGCTGACCAAAACACAAGCCCAGGGAAGCTGGGGAAAGAAACTCACTGACAGCCACAGGAAAGGCATCTTGTCTTCTTATCAGTGGGTGCCCACTAGAGAGTGTTTCACAGGGCATGAGTGTTGCCATATTTTACACCTGCTGTGGTTTGGATGTGGTTTATCCTCCAAGGGTTCATGTGTGGAAAACTTGGTCCTCAGTGGTGATTTTCAGAGATGAGGTCTAGTGGAAGGGCCTTAGGTCACTGGAGGAGCTCTCTGGAAGGGACTAAGTTTTGGTGGGACTCCTGAGTTAGTTTTTATGAGAGAGTTGTTATAAAAGGAGTAAAACTGTCTGTCACCCCGACCCCTTGCCCCTACACCTTCCAGGCTGGTTATGTGATCCCTCCCTCTCACACATGCTCCTGCCACATATTATCTGCCATTAGGCCTTTATCAAAGGATGAACTGATTGATGGGAACTTCCAATCCTGAACTTTCAGCCTATAAGACTATGACCTAAACAAACATTTTTTTCTTAGTAAAGTATCCAGTTTCAGATATTTTGTAATAGCAATGAAAAACTGTCGCGACCCCTCGCCGGCAAGGGAAAACACAACACAGGATTCTTCTTTCAGCAGTTTATTCAGGCCTTGATTCAAGTATCATCTTCTAGCGACCCCCCCGCCGAGCGCCCAAGCACAGCCTAATAAAGCCTCCCGCATACCAATCCCAAGCTGCCACGTGGATCTCTCTCATAGGGTGGTAAGGGATTGCGCGCCAACTCTCCAAAAAAGGAGTTGTTTATCACAGGCCACAGTGGAAGCCGGCGCCATCTTCTAATGGCGGCCACGGTCTATAAGAATGGCTTACCACAAAAAACTAACTGCTGGGTCCCCATTTGAAGACTTTCATCCATATGCCTGTGCCCCAGATCTCCTTGTCACCGATTTCCTAAAATTTGTCCTTCCAAGTCCATGGCCATTTGAGTCAGTGTGAATGTGTCACTATAGTTCTCTACCTCAGGCTACCCTCTTCTTTCACAAGAAGACATAGCATATAGAGTTCTGTCCATAGAAATATTCCTTCATTCCTGTTTCTCAGGACCACCCTTTAGTAGAGTGTAGTATAGCAGAAGTCCATTTCCAGCAAGTGATGGCCTACTAGGCAGATAATTATAAACTTGGCCTATGTTTCCTTCTCCCCTATTAACTGGCCATTTGGAACTCCTCACAAGGGCGCTGGCGTGGACTGAGAGATGACAAAGTATGGGGGTCTGTGCCACCTGTGTGTGCAGGATGCTGTGTGTTTATAGACCTTCTTATAAGGATGGGCATATCATTTCCATTTTATGAGAAACCTGTTGTGTGTAACTAAATTTTTATGTTTTGATGGAGCATACAATACCCAGTTCAGGATGGGCAGCTTCGGTCACAAGTGTCTGCCAGGGCTTGGAAGTAATTCAGGAAGGTTTTCTTTGTTGTTGTTTGGTCTGTTTATTTTGCAGTACTATGGATTGAACCCAGGGACACTCTATTATTGAGCTACCTCCTGGCCCCCACCCCCTTTTAAAATTTTGAGACAGGGTCTTGCTAAGTTGCCTAGGCTGGCCTCAAATGTGAGATCCTATACCTCACCCTCCTGAGTTGCTAGGGTTGCAGATGTGCACCACCATGTCCAGCTGTTTTTATTTACAAATAGAGAATAGTTGAAGGCCTTTCAGGAGCTGAGTCTTTCCAATGAGGGGTGTGCAGCCATTTTATGGTGACTCCTTTGGAAGCTGGAGGAATAAATATCCTAACTTCACTATCCTTCCTCTCTCTGATCACCTTCTGGGTTTATTGTGGGCAGAACCCAAATGGAACCCAGAGAGCAAAAGGTTCATTAATGACTGCAGACG